>NW_026712273.1:0-79564 GCF_030504385.1 Musca domestica | reverse complement strand
GATAAGTGCGGCAGACGGGAGCCCACAAATGCAGATTTGTTTTATTTTAATAGCTACGAATTCTTCGTAAACAAAAGTTGCTGGGGATAGGTACGCTACTATTTAACAATGAAACTGTGACTAATTTAAAAATTATTTCATGTTATCTCTTCGACCTGTTGTCTGTCTGTCTGTCCGCGATATTCGATAAGAGCACAAACAACAACAAAAATTCGATAAGGGTAAAATACAGAACAAATTCAGATAAAAATAGAAGAAGGAAAGAGTGAAATTATGTCGATTTACATTTGCCTCACTGCTGCTACTGCAGCAAATGTACATAACCTGGAATCGAACATTTGTTTGTCGATGTGGGGATTGAAGAAAGCGTAAAAGTAGAAAAGCTCAATGTATGTATAATAAGCGGGGAAGAATACATATACTCTGCCGTAATCACAATTGCGACCGTTGCCATTGTAATCTCTGGTTTAATTAAATTTTTCCATTTCTAAAAATAGCTAATTGCGGTCATTATCATTTGCTCGTATCGACAACCGAATCAGCTGTACCGAAAACTAACAAAATCCGGCGGCTCCGCCTTTCTAAAACTTGCCCATTCATTGAGAAAAGTCGTTGTAAACATAAAATCGCGCAAAACAATGCGATACACGAGGATTGATATAAGGGACATGGGGGCTGGGACGGGAGAAGTCAGCCAATAACGTATTCTGCCCATAACGAATACGACAGACTAGTTGTCATCTCTATTCGACTGCAACAAGCATATGTGTTTGCATATACCTACATCGAGAATGGCTTACACGATGCCGCAGTCGCGGAAAATGATCTTCACCTTGAACTTCAATGGTCTCAATGAAATATTACTAAAAACGCGATTTTAATGTTCGATATGCGTTTTCGTTGTTCTGTTCTTGTACAACATTGTATATACGACGGTACCGAATGAGCTTATATTTTGCATAACTTGTTGGTCGGATTTTTTTATTATGTCTAGAATTGACAACAGATCAGTAATTTACATTGAAATTAGGTACGAACAAAATGTTCGAATAATTTTCCTGATGCAATAAAAGTTTTTTATTTCAAACTTAAATATTATTGTGTTCTTTTTTTTTTTTTTTTTTTTAAACACTCACTGAGTATAAGCTGACGGGTGATTTGGTAATTTAATTGTTTACATTTATTTCCATGCTCAATAGAAATCAATGCGTTAGAGGTCAATTACCCCCAGGGCTGTAAACACGTGTGTATATATGTATGAGTGGATATTGTTACACGCTAATGCGAATTGTCGACATTAACACAAAAACAATTATTACTAGTCCATGAAAAAACTTCTAGATCATGTTTTTATGTTAAAATAATAACTCTACATTTCTTTTTAACGGTCCACCGCGGGCGAACTGTGCTGCTTAATATTATTATTTGTAATAACCAGAAAGGGTATACATTGAATGTGTTCCGTACGAAAACGCTTCAAAATTTCGGGAGCAAATACTGGTAAAAATTTTGAATTGATTTTAAATCTCCAAATTCTGAGGGTTTCTAATCACCGAAAGAGCTAAGCTACATATAACTTGAATAGAATTTGATTGCAATTTCAAAAGTACGAAAATCAGAAAACTTTAAAGCATTAAAGCAACTTCTTCAGACTAACATAGCTAAATCGAATTAATATTTCATATCGATGAAGTATATACAGTATCATCAAAAATGCAGTCAATTTCTATCCATGGTGAACCGAAAGAACCATGGTAGAAGAATACAGGTAGTCGCATCGACACAACTACTGGGACAATGACCTATTAAACTATATTTGAAATTAAAAATTTTTAATTTTGAATGAAAAGTTATTCATATTTGTAAAAGTTGTTAAAAATATCATTAAAATTTCCGATTGGCTTCGTATAAGAAAATATATAAAATATTCTTATTTTTGAAAAGAAAAACATTTCAAAACGTTTGACATATAAATGTTTCCAAGAGTTGATGCATCTACCTATGTTCTTCTACCATGGAAGTACTACACAGATAATCTTAAGTTTTTCTAAGGACCGGGAGTCGGGGATCGGAAAAAGAAGAATAATTTTTGACGACAAACGTAGTAGCTTTAAAACTAATGTCATTTCTTTGTATTTGAAGTCATAATTATGTATTTTGGCACTAAACTTTGTAACACGGCTTACATAAAGTCGTCCAATAAGCAAAATATAATTCAAAGAGTTGACTCTCTCACACAATAATGGAAAATGACCATGTTTACCATGTATTGGACTTGTATCCATTCTTATTGTATCGCTGTTGGTGGATCAACACGTCTCGTTATTTTCAATTACCGCCTTTATAGATTCCCAAATTATTTGCCTCATTTGTCGGTAGTTAATCATTTGCTTTTATTAACATGTGACTTATGAATATAAAATTCTGGACTATTGACTTGTGTGTGTGGATACTTTGGTCACACACTGTATGCACAAAAGATAAAAAGTACCAAGAAACATCATGCTACTACTAAACAAGTTTAAACCAACCGCTAACAGAAAATATTATTCACACCAAAATGTATGTATGTATGTCCATATGAATGTACATACTTATATATTCCCATCACCACGAATGCAGTGTGAACGAGTGAAAGAAAGCGTTATTTCTGGTGTCTGCGTGTGCAAATTATGAAACGATATAACATACAAACATATATTTCAAATCTCTCCACCTCGGAATGTTATTCACCTACTACAGTGTTCTTGTGAATTTCTCCTCGCATGGAATTTAATCAATTTTTTTTTCGTTTTGCTTAAATAAATTCAATTGAATTGAATCTGATGACCGGTTGGAGAGGAGTAAAAAAGATAGGTTTGGTAGTTGCGTTTTTTTAATAAATGTTTATTTTTTATCAGCATAGCAACCAGCGACGAATTGGCGGACAAACGAAACATCACGAAGCAACAATGAACGGGCAGTATAAGGGCGTTAAAAATATAATGTCGGCACGTTATGAATTCAATCTAACCGTCATACATGCGAATGTATTTATGTTGATTTTCTCCTTTCGGAAGGAAGAATATTGACAGTCTTATTGGTCTAAATTTAATCGACTAATATTGGCAATGATTATTAACCGGTTATCTGTGGTTTAACCGGGAACTGACCATGCTTACATTTGGCAGAGACCACATTTTATCAAGCATTTACGTAAAACAGCAAAGTTGTGGTATTCATATCTATCGATGTGTGCGGCTTTGCAGTGGGAAAGTGGTTTGGGATTATTTTAAAACATGATAGGACGATTGCTCCTCACCATGTATCAGTATATTCGGCAGTTTTAGTATTAATACCTAAGTAACTAAGGAATTACTGCAACTAAAAATTTCAGCTCTGCAAAATGGTGGGAAATTTTAAAACAAGGAGGATGTTTCTTACAACTTTTCATGCGTGGATATGGCTAATGATAATTTTTTTGTAAAATCGCTACATAAGTTTCTTGGTATGAGCTTGTCTGCATTAAATAAAAAGAACTTCGCTTCATTTTGATTTACTATTTGGCATAAGTAAAGATCCGCACTCTTTTTCGCTTTTAAAATAGTTACACATCCTTAAACCAAGCCATTTATCCCCATGCCTGATAAGTCTCTTAACCCAGCCTAAAGCCTCTGCCCTACTTTCCCATTCTACCGCAAACCTCAGAAGATCTTAAAAAACAATCCAAATAAAAAAAAAGAATTTTTGCCGTAACAGTCAAAACTGTATATGAATTGTGGAAATTAATCGTAATTGAGAAAGAAATACCACGTCTTATTTAAGGCGGTGTTTAAATTAACTCATCTGTTAATAAATAAATTATCACCATTTTCAAATAAGTATATTTTTCATGTGTAAAAACAATTGGAAATTTCCACACAAAACAAACATATTTTTTAAATTATGAAGTTGTTCAAATTTGAAAGACGTCCAGATTGGGAATTTTGACACATCGATTTAGTGCTTTGCAATCTGTTTTATTCTGAATTCTAGGCATTTGTAATTTGGTTTAAAATTATCGTAAGCTCTTAAGGTAAGATTGAAACCCTGTGTTTCTTGGCGATGACAATAGTTACTGGTCGTCATATAAACGCACACTCATACATACGAACATAATCGTACGTACCAAATAAGATCTTAATGTAAACACCAATTAATCATAAATATGCAAAATTTAAAAACACAGCATAACGATAACGAACAATTAACCCACAAATTGGGAAGACAGATTTTTGAAACCGCAGATTTTGAATAGCTTTCAGAAAACACCTAACAGTGCTATGCTGTTGCGAAAATGCGTGAACGTTTTTTTAAAATAGATATTCGAGACATTATTGATTTTATAACAACAATGATGATAACGGATTTATTTAAAATTCCGTTTTTACGATGCGATCTCAATAACAATACCATTCCACAAACTTGACTTTCACCACGATCTAAACGAAAAGCTAAAACCATTCAGGGTACCAGTTCCATTTGACGAAATTCACATTTAAATAGCGGCGGATGAAACTATTATAATTGCATATTTGTGGTTTTAAAAATATTTTTACATTTTCCCGGTTTTATTTCGTCGTCCTTCTTCTCTTCTTTCGAGTCGATGATTACAAATTGCACATTTTGAAATTTGTTTCGTTACAAATTCCAGCGGGTTATACTTTTCCACGAGTCAAAACATTATCTAAAATGTCAAAAGAATTTTTAATTGAGTTACGAATTAATTTGCTAATGAAAAGTTTTGTGGGGGATACTAGCGCGCATCTGCGATGACGACGATGACAGCGCTTCCGAAGATTTTTTCGTATTCAGTATTGACGTTAAGCCACTCGAACCGTCTTTTAGCAACTAAATAAGTCACATTATAGCTTGTTATGGTCGGAGATACACGACATTCACACAACACTCTGCACATACACACGTCATCAGCCACTCAAACAAAAATAAATGTCCACGACGATGTGCGCAAAATGTTTACCAAAGCGAGAGGTACCGACTGCTGGCTGAGTAGTAGAGCGGCAACAAAAAGAGATGGGCGCTAAAATCTGTTCGTATGAAAGTTGGTAGCTTTGCGGGATGCCAGATATATAGAACAAGTTAAAAAATGTACAATTCAAGTGAAAATATTTGTCTTGAGAAATGCCTTAAATCGGCTTATATCAATGTTACTTACTGACAACTAATTTGTTGTGCGCCCTATCAAAAATTCGGTTTTGAAAATGTGGATTGTTCCCAAGTTAATTTTGATAAAAAATTTTTATTTACAACGGTAGATTGTAATTTTTCAGACTTTCCGCCTTCGGGGAGCATAGCTGATTGCTACGGGACGCGTTCACAGGTTGCTGGTATTGGAAAACCAAGTAGATATGCTGAGCAGTTGCGAATGCGGGCAGTCAGCGGGTCTGGGGAAGAGTCTCGGCTTAAATACCCAAGTGTCAATAACCCTTAGACTGATGAGGCGATGCTTCGGTGCCCCTAAAATACCAAAACATAAAGAGTACCCCCTAACGCTAGGACGTTGTGCGACCACGGGTACATTAGTGTTGCAGATCAGCAGTATCAGGGTACTGACTGTATTCTAGCGGAGCTTCGTTGCTACCTGGGCGCTTCAACGAATATCAGGTTTAGTTACCGAGTCCTTACTATGGGATGGAGGCCACGTCATGGTCGACCTCAGTCCCTTCACGATAACGATGACACGTGGAAGAACAATTATTAATATAATTGGTAATTTTTCTTGACAACCATATAACATTGTGTGTATTTATAACGAGCAATAAGTTGAATACCGCTTTATTTATGGTGCCACTGAAACTAATTTTGTTACTGCTGTATCTGAAACACATATTTGTATGTTTATTTGTGATATTGACGGCATAAAACTTAAAAATACATATCCAAACGAAAACATATTTAAAGGATTTGATAACGGCATTTTGGAAGCGATCAATGTCATACACCACTTTAAAACATTGAGCAATGGAACTTTAAAACCAAGGCCTATACAAGGTCGGCCAGAAAGCCCATCTGACAACAAAGTTTGCTATCAAAAACACAATTGTGATTTGAAATTCAAAGAAAGTCAAATCACAAAAGTGCAAAATCTAGGAAAGGTGAGAGTACATAAAACGTAGAGGAACAACGGAGTTTTAGGTAGAGGAACAGGGAGTTTTAGGTTGACTTAGTTCGATTATGGCCCTACTTTCCTTTTGGTCTTAAGCCAGTCAAAAAACGTGTAAGTATTCTCACCTTTAGATTATTGTCAAATCGTTGTGAAAATTGGTCTTCCTGTTAAGCCTTGTTTAAAACTATAAGTAGCCAGCGAAGAAAGGCAAATAAACGTTTTTTATGGGGAATTTATGGGAATTAAATCATATCAACTATTAAGTTTTTGAATGCCTACTCTGGCTTTAAGCAGTTATAATTTAATGTGCAAATTAACCAATTATGGGGGTATATCCATCTCTGAAAAGATTTCTACCAATTTGACGGAGGCATTAGTGTCTTTATCAATATCAATCAAAATCCATCCGATTTGAACAGGCCATCCGATTTTAGGCAAATGTGAAATCCGATAAAGATATATATGGGAGCTCTATCCAAATCTGAATTGATCTCGATAAAATTTGGCAAATGTATTTCTGAGCTGTATTATATCCATTTTCCGGAATATCGTTGTTACGGAGTGCATATGAACAATATATATGGGATCTATAGCTATATCTGAACTGATTTTCACCAATCACATACTTCTTTTTGGGCTCAATTTGATCGTATATGCCAATTCCATGTTATTTGGAATAATATTGCACATTTGGTGCACAATAAGAGGCGAATGGGACGAAAATATATATGGGAGCTATATCTAAATTTTGACAGATTATCTCCAATTTCAATAGGGTGTGCCCTTAGGCCAAATGATTTGCACAAGATTTCATCTCATTCTGGCAATAAGTGCAACATAATTCCCTACTACAGTGTGGTACCTTACACCACACCACACATAAAATGTTACATTTTTGACAGCCTCCATAAATAAAATGAAATATTTTTTTGTTCTTTACATCTTGAGTCATGTTAACGTACTATTTAATATTTAAATTCCGGTCTATATTTATTTATAAGATATTACATTGCATCGCCTATTCAGAAAGTAGAGATGTCATACCAAAGCGGATCGGGAAATCTGGCATCAATAAAATTACAATAAGCGCTGAGAGAATTCCCGAGAGAATAAGTTGAACACGTCGTCCAAGTGCCAATGTACGCAATCTACGTGGTGTATTCACTTCTCTGTTGCTACGGTCGTTATTTATCAACGCGGAAAGAGCAAGTGAGAGCGAGAGTATAGGGGGAAAATAGGTGAGAATGAAAAAATATAAACAACAAACAAATGCCAAAAAAAGCACACGAAGCAACTAGTACTTGTGGATAAGCGCCGACACAGTCGGCACAAATTGTCTTAGAAGTGCTTTTCAAAATTCCCTTTAACAGTCTAAAAGTCGTGACATAACAAAATACGGTCATGTACTTTGTAGCTAATTTTGATTTGAATTTGATTATACTCCTACTCTAACCAGATATATATTCTTAGAATTTCGTCATCTGTCCAAATAAAACGCAGGTGGTATGGAAGACAAATACTTAGATACCTGTGTATAATTCGATTATAGGTTTTTAAGTACATATTATAAAATCTTAAATTTTTTAAACAAACGGATGTTGTTATTTGTCTTTAGCAATTGATCTATGTTTTGTTTAATATACTATATACGATCGTTTTGAATTGGAAAATGTATGAAAGGACACATGAGAATGACACACAGTCCCGTATGGTTTTAGGTGTTTTTAAAGGGTTTTATTCTATTTTCAATGAAATTACCTTAATTGATTCCAGTTTAAATAAACTAAGAATTTTGTTTTGGACGTGAATATTTACATATGTATGCACATTATAGTTACTCAGATGAAATCTCGAATACAAACGGAATGACAAGTCTAGTACGGGAGGCTATTAAAATATAATTTCCGGGACACATATTCTAGGTTTTAAGTAGACGGAATATTAAAACTAGGTCAAGATCATATTCAATATTATTTCAAATTCAATATTATTCAATATTAATTTCATACAAAAGTTATGATCCTGTTCTAAACTCGATTAGTCTACAATTATAGTTCTGGTCCATTTCATCCTCTAAATATATTGCGATCATCTCCATTTTTTGGCTTCTATTCTGCCCCTAACCCCGCGACTGGTGGTTTGATTACAAATTAACATGGAGAGACAGGCGGACGGACACAAATGGCTAGATCGACTACGTTCGTCAAGATTTCGAGGTTTTATACATTTCACTTATTCTTATTATACCCCGAAACACATAGTTTTATGCGGTATATTTATTGAAATACTTTTGTTTTTTTTTTACAAGTCGACTTAAGTTACTCTCTTCAAAAACCGCAGTTATATGCATAAATTCTCATTCACACATCAACACATTTCCTTCAAATACTAAATAATGATTTTGTTTGTTTTCATTAAACGCATCCATGCAAAATGACGTCTTTTTGTCGCCAAAAACTCAAAGACATAGATTTTTTTCAAATGCCTTAATTTCGTACACATACACATCTATATATATTAGGCGACAAGAAATATTTATTAAAAATAAATTGTCATGTATAAAAAATAAAACAAAAATGAATGCGAAAATTGCCGAAAGTTTAATATTATATTCAAATATATATTTTTTGGGAGACTAAAAAACGCATATTTCGCACAAGTGAAAACACATTGCAAAAGGTAAAAACTTTCCATGTTTTTTTTTTTTTTTTTTTTTTTGGTGAGCATATTTTTGTGCAAAGGGAAGCTATTATATTTTAATAATGTCTATTGACCTTTCGACCTATTAAAATGACTGATGTTACCATTCATTGGTTAAAAAATTGAAAATTGCCAAAAAAAAAAAAGTGGCAAGGAGATGAATATACAAATATCGCATTTTCATGTTTAGTTTTACACGCAATTCAGATCTATCTTTATCACATGATTTAACGTCTCATTTTACAAAATATTCCGTATTCATAAAATATTTTATTGCTAAAAACTCGTCAGAATGTAAAATTATCACTTATTTTATTACGAACGAGATCTAACAACAAAAATGTTTCATTACATCAATCAATTCAAACATTTTAGCACGAGTTTTTCTTTTCTAATAAATATAATGCTAAAAATTATTTGTTTTTTTTTTTTTTAACGGCATTCTATGCAATACAACGTTTTATATGCACAAATTTCATACTACAAACAAATCAACTACATACTTGGTTTAAAACATCCAAAGAATAGAAACTGCATTCTGGCCAATAGTTATTTATCTACTGCGGCTCTCACCTGGAACACCCGGTTAGAAACGTCCGATGTTGGTGGGTGAGAGATGTGACCAGAGTGTGGTGTTACGAACCTACTACTCTTGAGCCTATGCTAAAATTCCACAAGTTCACGAAATAACTGATAATTTGCACGTCGAAAACCATTTAAATCACTTTTTCTGGCGATTTTAAAATTTTGTATGGAACAAAATTTCAAATATCGACGACAGAGCGTTGTACGAATATTTAGCGATATCGACAATACCTGACAATGAACTAAAGCCGTTGATTCCTTTGGACGAAATATATAAAAGCTAAATAAAAAAACTACAAGTTCATTTTACGAAATTACTCTAAATGACGCACCACACAGCTACCGGCGAATACAGGCAAGTGAGAATAACAATAATAAAAAGGTGTTAATTTCAATGTGAACGCCTGATTTGCTTAGTGCCCTCCTCGCTTTCAGTTAACGTTTCAGTTGAATACCATTCCATTCATTTTCCATGATTCCAATACAGCGGTATTTGTTAATGTTTCCACGTTCGCCAAAATATCTTTGTCGCGTACAGCACCGGACGACTCTGCTCGTCGTTCCTCAATTCCAGGCAATGACAAGAGCATTTTACAAAAGTATAAACTACCTTTATTTCTAAGTAATTAGAAAATGTGACTTAGATTTCAATGCAGATAGAATTGAATACACCTGGTTGATGGAACTGGATTAGTTGAATAAAGTTATTTTCTACAGTCAGTACACAATTGGTAGTACCATTTATTATCTAGACACATTGGCACCTAAAAAAAACGTATCCGTGCGGCTGGTTATAGATGTCGCAGTGTGTGAACAAACCATATAGTTCACTTGAAATGGAACTAAAGAAATATACAGTGAAACCTATGGCATATGAAGTCATTAATATTGCTCAATTGTTTGACTCTTTTCAAGAGTCAATCTTATAGGGTACAAAATATATAAGAGTTGTAAAACTGTTTTTTATGTATTTATGTTGTTTGCATACATAAAGTAATGAAAAATGTAAAATTTATTATAACCGTGTTCGACTGTATACGAAGAATTACTTTATTTAAAAATAAATGCGAAACAAACAAACATGCAAACATTTCCAAATGCAATAAATCCCGGGTCTTGGCAAAACTCTAATTATGGGCATTTAGCCCTATTCGACCAATTTACTGATTTGATTAATACTTATGTTAAAATCTCTGACGTTTATCATTTTTTGTGGAATCATGTGATTGGGATAATAAATATTAGCTCACACAAATATGTATTTCAAACGTGCTACAGCAAGCAACCATTTTCATGGTACTCAATAGCCGTTTAGTGGGTTTTATTTACTTATTTGTTGTTCTCCGCAAAAATGGTTTCCATTGTTAAGAGTAATTAGCAATATTTAGCGAAAATCTAAAAATACTATTCAACAAAATATATAATCTCAGATTGGTTGCCATCCATGCATTTTAACAATGTGATCCATTGTGGGAGAGTGTAGAAAAGCTGTGAGTGTTAATAAATAGAAATTGACTTCTGGCGTTTAATAAAATTGTTTATGCTTTCTTCACTTCACAAATAAAAACCTTTACATTAAACATATAATCTATAGTAATTTCATTCACTCTTCACTGCCCTTGCCATTTAACTGTTTTTGAGATAATGTCTGTTGCTCTTTTAGTCATTTGAATCCGTTCATTGGTGCAGGTATATCCAATAAAAATTATAATTTAGAGCATACAATGTATCTCGTTTCTGACCAAGGCAAGTTTTGTGGTCAGCTACTATGCTTACTATTTTGGATTACAGGGTGAGATGCAAAAACTGCAAGCAACTTCAGACTGCTGTCAATACTAAGCCACTCGTCCGACAGCTGCTAAAATTATTTCAGTGACAGTTCATTTCATTGCACAAAAGCATTTTGGGGAGAATTTTCCAGAAAAAAAGTTATTCGTGATGGAATTCAAGCGTGATAGTGTGATTTCTTTATATTTGGGTGGAAAACCACAAGTGGCTATCGTTACAGCACTCCAGCATTTAAATGTAAATAAATCTTTATAAAGAAGCGTCTTGATTGAACCCCGCGTCGTGGTGGCCGAAAAATGGCTCGTGAGCTGAACATGTTGCAATATTCCATTCGGTAAATATGAAAAATGAATTCCAAAAAGTCCAAGTACTTACACCGCAACAGAAAGAAAATAGACTCAAAAGAGCTAAAGAGTTGCTTCGCTTGGCCGAAAGGGGTGAACTGCCGAATTTGGTTTTCTCCTATGCGAAAACATTCGTTGTCCAGCAATTTGTAAACAAACAAAACGGTAGTGTTTACTTGCCAAAGAGGTCAGCCGAAAATGTGTACCTTCGGTTGGCCACCAGAACTCCAGCGCCGGCCATGGTGATGGTGTGGGCCGCAGACCATGGACATTCCAACACGACTCAGCACCATCGCACTCAGCACGCGCCACCCAAGAATGGTAAGAAAATGAGGTTCCTCGCTTCACCAGAGCAACATTCGGGCAGCTTGTGACGGTTTCATTGGCCGCTTGAAGGCCATAATTTGTGCCAAAGATGACCAATTCGAACAAAGCTAAAATTTGACGCTGTTCCTATATTTCTTGCTTTCATTCAAAAAAAATATGGCGTTTTACTTTGTTGCAGTTTTTTTTTATCTCACCCTAGATCATTTTAATTCCAAGAATCTTTTTGGTAATTTTAATGGCTCTTTTCTACTACTTAGCAAATCAAACTTTTGTAATTTGGCTTTTTTCTTATAATCGTTTTAATTTTAAACTCGAAATGCTTAAAAATGGTTCGGATTAAATACAAACACTAAGGGATAACTACAAGTATAAATGGAAAGCTTACCAAAATGAGATGACAGGTACTTTAAAAATACACAGATTTTTTTAATTATAGTTTTTTTTTTATTTTTCCATAAAAAAATTCATAGATTTAAAACATCGAACATGAAATTTCATGGCTTTTGGATGCATTTAGCGATTTTGAGTAAAATTGTCGTCTATTGCACGGCGTTTAAGACGAGAAAATTGTCATATTTAAGCAATTTAGGAATGCATTTTAAGCATTATCCAAAAGTTTTATTTGAATTATTATATTACCCGGCTCTAAAGCAAAGACATATAATATAATAAGTTGCGACATTACATTTTCACTTTTCTTCAATAGATGGCGTTGGTAGTGGAAAAATATGTTATGTCACGATATCGTGACATAGCATTATGTTATAAGTTAACAGAGCTGACACTTTTTAAGGGTTGTTGTTGATTTTTATCGATACAATGTACAAGAAAATGCTCTGGAATAGATTTTTGAGAGCATGTCTATCATAGCTGATATTTTTTTCCGCGTATTTCCGCCATTTTTCGGCGATATATGAATAACATATTTTTCTAAAATTTTGTAATGCATTTCTGTTATGTCTCCTGCCATCTATTACCTGATTCAAAAATTAAAGCCCATATGCATTTTGCCCAGTCTTTATAGTTTTATGTCTTTGTCTAAAGCAATAACAATTGATACTTATAGAATTTCATACATTGGTAAGGTGATGACCATCATTCTTTAATATGTGTAGAACTGCATTCTGTCATGATCAAACAATAAAAGTAAAGCGACTTTCAGTTTTTTTTTTTAATTTTTATTTTAATTTAAATTTCTGGATATGCTTTCATATTTTTTAATAAAATATTAAACGATATTGGAATTCGCCAGAACTGAATGTGTTTCTCGTGAATATAGAGTATATGTCAATACGTCACGTCTTATAGCTAAATATATCAGCATTTTGTTCCTACACTAATCCATCAATCATGGCGGTATTCTTGTGCACAACAGCAAAGCATAAATTATGAACAGTTAAAAATCGTCAAATGTCTAATCTGCAATGTGGCGACCTTGTCCATGTCCACGCAAAAAAGAAACAAGGACGTCTAAAAATCTTAAATCGAAATATCAATGTATAAAAATATTTTTGCTGCATGGACAATGACGTTAAAGTTCATTCCTCCCGCTTTGAAATGTGATAATGCGCAGTATGTGTGTACAGCAATCTCAAGTAAACCACTGTCGTTAATATTTGTCTTGTTGCTGTGTATAAATTCATTTCCTTATCACACATTGATGTGGTTGTATCCGAACAACAAAAGAAACTGTTGATTTCACGCATATACAATGATGAAATATTCTTATGGTACGTAAAAGTTTTCAAAATACATGGATTTATAGGAATAATATGTCTTATATTGTAAAGGTAGACAGGATAACATATTTAAATAGGTTAAATAGAATGTTCATAGTTTTCTGAGATTTCAGCAATATTATTGTTGTCTTTACAAACGACTTTATTCGATCTGATTCTGCATATATTGGTTGGAATATCAGACTCAAACAATTCTGTTCATTTTTTTTCAACAGAGAGGTATACTTTTTAACATTAGTGTGTTTATTGTTCGAGTGATTTTTTTATTTTTAAACCGTCTGCTCAATTGACAAATGTACGAATCACTAAAAATAGATTCTGTAATAAAGCAAATATATTTGCTTGTTGTATACATACATTTTAGAAACGATTATTAGAGTGTAACGAAAACGACTGTTGAAAGGGCAAGTCTTATGTAGTATTATTGTAGAGAAGAATCGTCTTCGGTACTTTGCTTTGTAAAAATTTTGGTCATTTATGTTTATTTAAAAAATTTAATTTAAATTTATTTCTCTTTGTGGGAATGAATTTAATAATTATAATAATAATCATAATCATAATAATGTCAATGATAATAGTAATAAATAATTATAGAAGAAATCGCATTTTAAAAGGCATACATATTGAAATATAAATGATTATTTTCCATATTATAAATTCAATTCGAGTTTATGAACATAGCTATATGATCTGTTACAGAACTGCAAGAATCTAAAACTTTTTACTACGATAACCGATATTGCCCTTATGATATCGAAAAAAATTGCAATACTAATAGATTTTTTCAGTTACCGGAACAGAGTAATAATTTACCAAATACTTGATTGTGATTAATTTTTGTTTTATCGAGAGCGTGATACTTTAAATATACACTAAATTTGTTTAAATTATAGTAAATTTTATGTATCGCACCGTTTATTCACATTTATGACAGTAAAGAGTGATGTGAAAAATATGACTTAACGTACATTTGAAAAACATAAAGACATGATAAAGTTGAGTACCAAACTTGTTTAATTAACATCTTTCCATCATAGAATTATCTTAACGTAAAACACCAACCAACAAGAAATGCAATCACAGATTTAACGTTCAAACATAGCGAATATATAAAAATGGGAATGCCAGTGCCTTCATTACCTATTAACTGCACTGTCAACTAATTTATAGTTAAAGCCTTACTACGTTACTACTAGATCATAAAAATAGATTTAGATTTGACTATCATATACATGTGGCTTACAGACACACTCTTGTATTGTTTATGGGCATTATTGTTGCTTTACTTAGCTCACGTGAATTTCTGTGTTATTTATTCGTCATTACTGGTCACTGTTATCGACACTATTGTTCAAGATAATGTAAATTCATTGGGGAAAGGTGATTTGATCGCAATTAGCAAAAATTGGCTCGTTTTTATGGCGCCGGCATGGTTCAATTGCCAAGAAATCTGTATTGATTTATGTGTTATTTGTTGTTTCAGTGTTTAGGTTTTTTAAAGTCCTTATTTATCGCTGCAAGAGAGATTTTAAGACAGGATTTGATATTTTTCGGACATAAAAAACAAAATGGGATGTCGGACTATTACTGGATTATATTTGCAAAATAGTATTACGTTTTTAGTGTTACGTTTTTGAAGAAATTGTTGTGCCTCCACACTTATAACACAGCTTTCTCCCTTGAAGGTCGTTCGTCCATGGTCTCTGTCATTTAGATAAATGGCGAGCAAAAGCGCTACATAAAATTCGACGCAGCGTAGACAAATCTTCAATTTTCCCAATGCGGTAAATTCTTATAAACGTCCGTATTACCCAAATGCGCCAGGTCCAAACCTTAAAATCCACCGACTTATAACGTTGTAAAGATTGATAGGTTTTAACATTCATCCAATTGTTATATATGCCATTTACATTCCGATTTTCATCCCACAAAAATTCAATTGTCAATGTTGAATATGTTCAACTTTGAAATTTTGTACGCCCGACGTATTTGGGTAACATTCATATAGATATATGCATGGTACAATAAAAATATAAGGTAGAGCTACCACCTGATTACATTTTTTTTCTAAATGTGGCGATTTCTGTCAATTTGTGTATGTATTTATTGTTTTGAAAAATAAAAAGAAAATATTTGGAAAACCAACGATTGAAAGACACGTACATTGCGGCTCGCGCATTAAAGCTATTAACCAGTTTAGCCATGAAATTGAAAGCTTGAACAGTTTGGATCATATTATTAGGAGAAAATCCAGGCATTTATTTAATTTTTCGCGCTATTTAATTCTTTTTAAAAATCTAGAAAAATATAAAAAAAATGAAAACGACTTTTTGTATACAATTTTGAATAAGTCTGAAAGGAAGCGGGCATAGCCTCAGAGATGTATTTCTGTAGTTTTAGGAAGCTGTTCTAGCTCCTTATTGTATTGTATTGTACATGTATTTTACTTGGTATTTAGATAACGCTTTAATATGGAAACAAATATTTCAGAATTTAATTTTTAAGGTGTCAAATAAAATCAAAATTTTTTAATTTCGTTTAAATATCAATTCAATATGCTGAGGAAAACATTGTAAAACTCGCGGAAGAATGAACTTTAATGAGTATTTTTTATACGTATCTTCATTGCCCTTATCATTTAAGCATTAATTCAAATCAAACTTACCTTTGCTTTGCAACAGTGAATATCCAAATATGCTGTGGATCTAAAATTCAGATGTCTAAAAATAAACCAAACAGACAAAAAGCAGCCACTTAATTATACTTATTAATATGCGCAATATTTTAATTATGTTTACATAGCCAGTCAACTGAGAAATGGCTTGGAAAAGGCACTGAGCTCTTCACAGCAGCTCTAGATAAATATGTATGCTTAACAAAAAATAGGAATGAAAATCAATATAAATTAGAGGCAACAAACCGAGGCCACATTAACGAATAACTACAAAATATGACGTTAACCATTAGATGCTGAGCATACAAACATTTCCTAGAGTAAATAATATATTTACTATTATACTGTACCACTCAAAAATTAGCTACATGAAAATAACCACCGATTATGAAGTAGACGCTGAAGGAAAGACAAAGCGCTTCCTTGAGATATTAACATTTTTAAATAGGAACCGAACCCTTTGCCAAAAAATTAGCGATAAAATTCCTACGTTTTCCTGTGGACCACAACCAATTATAAGTAGTTTGCAGCGTCTACGATATTAGAAGAGAGAAGAGTAAAATCCACATCTATCAGCTGTAATTCTACATTGTTAATACATATAAACTTGTAGAGCCGATGAAATTAGGTGAAAACTTTAAAAACACCTTAAATTGGAAGATTTCGTAAATGTGAAGAAACATAGTCCATCTTCTAGCTGATTATTTCGATCGATTGCAAACGGAAACATGAAATCAAAGTACATATCCACCATGGAGTGTGTAAAAGCGACTATTCTCTTCCATTCGAATTTTAAATAAATACTCATTAATAGAAAAATGGATTTCATTTATTTTAATATTAGATTCTTAATTAAACAAATGCGATTGGTTAGCTTTCTAAACAAATTAATGTAACGCTTTTGCTTTTTAGATTCCTTTTCATAATTAGTTTTTTGTAAAAATTAATTTTGCTGCATTATTTAAGTTGTTTATTGGTAATAAGATTTGTATTAATTTTTTTTTGTAACCAAATGTTTCAAATAAATATGTTTCGATAAAACAAATTCTAAGAAACTGTAACTGTCTAATAAGTCCTAAATAGAACTTATTAACCAATGGGAACATGCTTACCTTACTACGTTCAAGATAATGTAAATTCAGGAGGAATACCACTTTTCCTTAGCGTCCAAAATATTTAAGCGACGTTTTTCACCACACAATTTAAACAGATGTATTTATATGAGAGTTTCCCAGTAACGTCGGGCCCACGAAATTTCAATTTTAAACAATTTCAACAATGTCAATTGAACAATTCCTTTTTTGTGTGTTTGAAAAATAATACAAAAATGTGAATGTTTGGAATTGGAAAATATTACAAAGGGTTACTTTAACAAGTAAAAAAGCTGTAAGTTCGGCCAAGCGGAACTTTGAATACCCTCCAACATTTGGAAAATAAAAAAAAAAAATAAAAATTCTGTTAAAATCTTAAAACTACTGAATGTTGCCGTTATATTAGGGTCTGTACGACGACGCGGACCTGCATAGGCAACTTTGTCATAAGCCATTACAATATTAAAATGCGAAAGCTGAAAAAAATGGGGAATAATGTAGCTAAAATCGTCAAAATGCCGAATATAGGGAGGTACCGTGGCTATACCAAAACGAGGACCTGCACAGACAATTTTCTGTCTTAGACTGTAGTATCCATTACGAACTTCAAATACCAAATTTGAAGCAATTCCTGTGAATAATGTCGCTAAAGTCATCAAAATACGGCATTTTGGAAGGTACCGTTATATGGAGGCTATACGAAAACGTGGACCTGCAAAGACAATTTTCTGTCATAAGCTGTAGTATCCAATACGAACTTAAAATACCAAATTTGAAACCATTCCGGTGAATAATGTCGCTATAATCATTAAAATACCGTACATAGGGAGGTACAGTTGTATGGGTGTTATGCAAAGACGTGTTATAGGCTGTATATCCATTACGAACTTCAAATACCAAATTTGAAAGAGATTTCGGTGAATAACGTCGCTAAAATCATCAAAAACCGAATATCGGGAGTTACCGTTATATGTGGGCTATACGAAGACGTGGACCTGCACAGACAATTTTCTGTCTTAGGCTGGAGTATCCCTTTGGAACTTCAAATACCAAATTTGAAACAATCCCGGTAAATAATGTCGCTAAAATCATCAAAAACCGAATATCGGGAGGTACCGTTATATGGGGGCTAATGAAAACAGGGACCTACATGGCCCATTTACGAACTCAACCTGCCTACTGGCAAAATAAACATGTCTGCAAATTTTTTCGTTCGAAAGATAGCGTGATTACAACAGACAGACAGACGGACATCGCAAAATCAACATAGAATTTTAAGCTGATCAAGAATATATATACTTTGTTAGGTCTAACATGATTAGAGGAGTTAAAAACGGAATGACAAAGTTAATATAACCTCCATAGTATGGTGGAGGGTATAAAAAGCAATTAACATTTTGGATACTATTCTCTATTGTACATTTGCGTACAACATTCTGATAGAAATGTAGACAGATCTTTTTGAATATCGCAACTTTCAAATGAATTCAAACTTTGTTCCATTTACAAATCTAAGCGTAGCGTTGGCATAAATGGCACTAATGACTCACACATGTGAAAATAGAATGGAGCGATTTTTAAAAACCAATAATGGGTAGTGTATTGTTTTGGTTTTCAAAACAGATTATTCGTAAATAGTTTGTTTGAAGGTGAAGCGATTATTTGCATATACGTATGTGTTTGTTACGACACACTAAAAAGAAGCAAAAAGCACATCTGAAGCGGTATTTTGACGTGCCAAAACTTGAATACCTGTACTGTTATATAATTTCTTGGTAAATTAAAAAAAATTATAAATATTTGACGTTGATTAAAAATCTCGACAAAAAGTAACGTTTAAATAATGGAATAAATTCAGTTTCATTATCCGCTATATTATTAGGACCTTTCTATCTCAATAAGTAAAATAGGAAGCCTTAGCTATATATTTAAATCGGAATAAATGGGACACAATATTTGAATATTTCAAGTACTGGCATTTAAAAGCTTCGACTTTGGACGTTTTGAAAACTATCAAAAATATACAAATTGTTGCTTTGTTTTGAATATTTTCCTCAGTAAATCAATCAGTGCATTTTGTGTAACTAATATACAAAATAGCTTCGCATACGTTGCAACATAAGTATTAGTCATGATTACAACATTCCATCATACCACTTGTTTCTTCTATTTTGGTGAGTATTGTTCCTATTTATAATTCCAATTGATGAAATGTTGGTGGAATATGGGTATTATTAAACGCTCTCCAATGCTTTTAATATTTCACCTTTTGAAGTAGAAAGTATAATTTGTAAACTTTTTTACCCTCTACCATGGAAGGTATATTATGTTTATTATTCCGTTATCATTTAAGACCCAACCAAGCATGGTACAATGATATCAAGGTAGGGGTATGATACCATATGATTTTAATTTTTTGTTTTCTTGGCTTAATATGTCATCTTTATTTGTTTATGTATGTGTTTTTTTTTTTAAATAACAAAAAACTTGTTCAGAAAATATTCAAATTCGGGTGTTTTCAAAATGTTTATTTCATAGTATGCATCGACAAAATCTAGAGTTTTTGTAGCGAAATAATCCTTTAGAGATACATAGAACATGGTTTTGAAAAGAAGTGTTGACCTTTCATTCAGTTTTCGCGGTTTTCAATTATTTATTCAAAATAAATGCAACAAGTTGTTTGATTTTTTTTTATTGTTTTGATACTAATTCTGACCTTACAAGCCAAACAGGTAGACCTCTATACTTGCAATTTTTTCAAAGTTGGCCTACCTTCTCTTCATTGTACCATGCATGCAACCAAGTTTGTATATTCATGAACGGCTTTATCGGCCAACTTTTTCGTATTGCCCCCATAAAATGGAACCTCCTCGTTTTAAGCTTTTCGGCGATTTTCTGCACATTTTCGAAGAGTTGGTTAAAATTTAAAGGCTGTTATATGTTCCTAACGGTTATGTAACGGTACCACCTCATTTTGAGCATTTCACCCCTTTTTTTCAACGGAATAGTCAGAAATTTTGTATTTGAAGTTTATAATGAGAGTCTAACTGCCTTTGTATATATCATGGGAGGGAATCAAAAGTTCGTCCCGGCCGAACTTACTATTTGTTTACTTCTTAAGTTACTAAAAAGTAAATAATGCTTTTTTTCATGAAAGTTAATTTAATTGTAAGCGAATGCATGTTTTACAAAATTGCATCGAATCACCTTAGCTTTTGGTAAGCCCCTGATGACCTGTAATGGCAATATGGTATCCCATAAGAGAAAACGTGAACCTAGTTATTTGAATTGTTAACCCATGCTTATTTTTTTCTAACACATTAAGAAATGAACTGAACCAAGTTCCACTCGAATTCATACTCGTGTTATTTTGTTCAAGTGACAAATACAAAATCACAACAACACACATTGGCAGTCAATGTCAAATAGACTATTTGAATATCAAATGCACATGACCGCATACATTTTATGGCCCGAAAATAATACGTTTTAACTTAACCATAATTTACGTTTTAATTTGTTTATTTACCTTGTGTACTACAACAAAGTAAGTAAGCCAGAATCTGTATTTGCTTAACTCTCGCGTCTGGACTGCATCTAAAGATTTCGTTGTAGAAAACAAATTTATTTGAAAATCACTTATAACGGGAAAGCCCCCGGCACAATTATTTTTGTTCTGGCTGTAATATATATATACGAATATATACAGTGGGGCAAGGCATTTATTTTAGTATTTGCTTGATTATACGACATACATTTTCAGAAGATTTTGAAATTGCTTTTTTACTTTAAGACCGCACCCAAAAACTGGATACATGCAGAGCAGGTAGTGAACAATTATCCCGACGAATGGGCCGAACAGTTGTTTGGAACTCCTAGAGTATTTCAATTTTTGCATTGGGTGCGAAAAACTTACATATATTTATAAACAATAATTTTCTAAAGTAGAGACATTCTTCATTACCATCCTAAATATAAAATTTATATTATTTCGCATTCATTCGAAACCAACATTTTTCATATTTTAAAAAATCTGCAAATACAATGACTTACCAGCAGGTAACTTTTTGAAATGTTTGTTTTATTGAACAGGAATGGTATGGAACTTTATTATAGTAAGATTAAATTTTGTTATTTATTTTAGTCTGATTTCAAGACCATTAACTACATGATATACAGGGTGAAATAAAAAACGGCAACAAAGTCAAACGCCATAATTTTTTCATTTTTTTAATTTTATTGAGTGAAAGCAAAAATGTCGGAAATAGCATAAAATTTTAGAATTAGTTTAGATTTGGTCGAATTGGTCACCTATGGGTCGAATTATGGTCTTCATGCGAATGTTGCTCTGCGGTATTTTGGCCCATTCCCGGCGAAGAGCTTGCTGAATGTGATCGACACTTTGGTATTTTTTAGTGCCAACCCTGCTATCCAAAATACTCCAGACACAATAGTCCAACTCTGCAGTATTTTGGTCCATTCACGGCGAAGAGCTTGCTGAATGTGATCGACACTTTGGTATTTTTTAGTGCCAACCCTGCTATCCAAAATACTCCAGACACAATAGTCCAACGGATTGGTATCCTTAGATTTTGGTGGCCATTGTGCGCTGGAAATGAAGCGAGGAACATCATTTTGTAACCATTCTTGGGTGGCGCGTGCTGAGTGCTAAAATGTTCACGTGGCCAATGTTTAATACACCCTCCAGAATATTTTCGCGATAATTTTCGGTCGATTAATTCGAGCGGCGCTTGAGTTCTGGTGGCCAACCGAAGGTGCACATTTTCAGCTGACCTCTTTGGCAAGTAAACACGATCATTTTGTGTAAGTTCTTGCACTTTTTGGAATCGCCGAATGGAATATTGCGATATGTTCAGCTCACGAACCATTTTTCGGCCACTGCGACACGGGTGTTGCTGTTTTCTTTCGTCCACTTCCTTGACGTCTGGCTACGCTACCAGTATCACGGTAACGAGAGATGGTACGAGACATAAAAGATTTATTCACATTTAAATGCTGGAGTTCTCTAACGATAGCCGCTTGTGGTTTTCCAGCCATTTATAAAGAAATCACACTATCACGCTTGAATTCCATCACGAATAACTTTTTTCTGGAAAATTCTCACCAAAATGCTTTTGTACACTTGTGAACAATATAATGAGCTATCACTGGGATAAGTTTAACAGCTGTCGGACGAGTGGCTTAGAAATGACAGCAGTCTGAAGTTGGTTGCAGTTTTTTCATATCACCCTGTATCTTTTCAAGACATGATCCATGAAACAATACTGGGCAGAGGGTAAATTGTGCTACTGCTGCTACTGCTACTATCGCTATATATTTCAAAGATGTTTTTAATCAAATGAAAGCGAATTGTATTTTGTTATAAAAAACTACATACATATGTACGCACGAGCCTTCGTTGTTTATTTTTTGGCTTAATTAAATAAGAATCTAAAAGCCATTAAAAGGCTATTTCAGAATAATTAACCTGCACACTGTAGTCGTCATCGTCGAAATGGGGGAACGGGAAATTGAATTTGTACGTAGCAAACATTCATTGACTTGTTCGCGGTATGGGAGAGAGAACACATTTTTACAATTTTTAGAAATTACTGAATGTATGTAATTGATTAAAAGATTTCTCTTTTATAAATTGTTATCAGTTATTATTACGTGTAACGCTAAGAATGGACATATCGACGTCAAATTGATAATAATTTGTAAACATCTTGTTTATCACAAATCGCGTCAACAACTGATCTCGAAATCACAGGCTTTTTACAAATACTTTTGATTGAACAAATCATGAAATTTTCCATTTTGGGGTTTGCCTCAGTTTGAATATCTATCGAACCTCCTCTATTCTATGATTAAAATAACAACACTTCTTTCGACAATTATTTATTTTCCTTGTGACGACAACTCGCACTGCTGACACACTACAACAAATGCTTATCAATTTGTGACGGGTGCTAATTTGGCATATATATTTTTTTATCATTTGAAGGTGATGTTGATATAATTTTTGACATTCAATGGTAAAATCTCGTGTTTGCTTAAGTGTGAGTGCATGACACCGCGGGTATGGGTGTGTTTGTGTGTGCGATAAGTAAAGTCTGATTCAAATTTATTGTTATTTATGTTATCTAGTCATATGAATGATTGTGCACATAGCAAATTTACATTTAAATTGAAGAAAATTATGGACTTTCTTCTCGATTTACGTTTCTTACATAACACGAGAGAATTATACGGCAAAACCTGATGCAGACGGCAGGCACAACAATTACACTTGCAGTACAATATATAGTATTTTGTGTGAGAAATTTGCACTTTTCATTAAATAGTGCATATTGTTTTATTTCTCACACATGGTGTCCCCGAAATGCTCGAATGCCACCCACAATCAATTCTACAAAAGGTTAGCTCAGTCTGACTACTTGCAGAGGTCAGGAAAACTCTTAACCACTTACTAAAAACAATTAATAATGATCACTTGCAATCGAGGTGGAAGATTGGTTTACATCAGACACATGTTTTCGGAATCAATATTTTACAAGCTATTTTGTATTATGGCGGGATGGACTATGACTGGAAGTGAATGCGGCATATACGACATTTATTTAATATATATCAAAGTTACTGATATACGTATCTCATCGTATTTGAGTAGAAATTTTTATTCCCATCATTACTATTATAAGAGAAGTCAGCAGTTTATTTTGAACAGATTTTAATGGAATCAAAACGCAGAACATTGCATTTTTCCAGGAACGGAAGTACGATAATTATAAAAAAATGAGATATTTTGGTTTTCGTCACATGACAGAATATCTTAAAATGAAACAATCAGGCATACATAAAACAAAGTTTAGTTTATATAAAAAACTAAAGTGTTTTAAAAGGCATGTCGTTTAGTAATTTATCAAGTCTTCAAAAGAGAATTCTAGAAATAGGCTTATACTTAAATACGTCAGGTCCATATCTTAAAATCTACCAAATATTAATGCTTTATTATTGATACTTTGTTGAATTCCCGCCATTGTAATATTTGGCAATTACAAACGTTCAAATTTTTTGTATATTCATTTATATTTTCAACACACAACGTATTTGGGTAACTCTCATATAAATACATGTGTTTTACTTCTGAGGTGAAAAAGGTCGAATTTTAGGTAACACAGTAATTTTCATATTATGCATTAGAATAAAATTCACGTTATAATTTTTATAAAAATACAAACAGATTCGAATAAATAGAAATTGTATAAGAGAATGTGGAAAAAAAGGTAACCTAGGTATTAACATAACCTAGGTATTCGTTCAGTTCGAAACATCCCCAGAAAAATGACAATCTAAAAATGCATTTTAATTACCAAAGTACAAAGAACATAATATACAAGATGCAATAAAAAATACTCCACGAAATGTTATTTTTGAGTTTTATATGTAAGTAATAGCAAAATATCCTAGAATACCCGTATAATCCTTAATGCCATAGATTGTGAATTCGGCTAACACCATTTACAGTGAAAGTAGTCTTAATTGTTACATGGGAATGGTGCGCCTAGGATGCAGTCTATGCGGGCTGTCCCGGTTCAAAGACCCATATGTCCGGATCCAGGAAAGATATACACACTTTGCAGCATTTTGGAAAGGTTATAGTGTCAACTTTAGTTTGGCATTTATTTTGTGGACTCCTATAATGCGGCCTTTTCGACGTTTGGATAACCGCAACCGTCACTGCCTCTGCAAAATTTTTCGAAAATAAAGGATTTTTACTAAACTACAATTGAGCCCCATACATTTGTTCAATTCGTCAATTCGAGCTGATATCTTTGGGGATAGGAGTTCATTTGCCTGTAGATGTTCTTACCATAGTAGAAAACCTTTACCACAATATTTAAGTTTGAGTTTAAATAAAAAATCATGTTGCACGAGCTGGTGTGAAAGTATTGAGAAGTTCTCAAATTTAAAAGTATATGTCAAATCTTTCAAAGCAAGAAATCTTTGCCTTTTGGGAAGTGTGTACCATGACCAACTTTTTCACAGCAGTCAGTGGAAATGTTGCCTCATGGCTAGCTTTGCTTTAAGGAGGCAATTAAACTGCATGTAGGTCGACGTTGTCAAAAGGGTTTTCTGAAAAAAGTGACTTTTTCTACTTAAAGACTTCTTGTCGACGGCAGCCTAAATGCCACTTTCTTTATCCATATTATTCCTAAATTTGTTTCATTTCATTCGTATTTACTTCATGCATCAGCTGTTGTTGCCACCTCTCATGTTTTTTTGAAGTTCCAAATATCTTTCTGCTCTCAATGTAGAAAATAGCAGAACACTGAATACAAATCCGTGCAGAATTCAAGTTAAGGTTTCCACATTATTGAAGGCAATTTGTATTTTAAATATATTGCCATCGTTTAATCATTTGACAAGTCATGTTTGCCGTTCCATTCCCTCATCGAGGAATTTCCATTTTGTTCCTCAGAGCTGGAGATGACATGCCGGTATTATATATTGTTGTTTGTTGTTGCTTTCATTCCATTGATTGTCTTCAATTTTTGCAACAAATTATGAAACACGAAGGCCATGAAAGGCGAAATTAAACAACAAACGGAAGAAGAGAACAGCAATGACATTAGAAAAGAAAAAAAAAAAACATGATTAAGAAGCGAAGACACACATACCAAATTTCAAATGAATGGCCCTCGCTACACAATCACACAAATTGGCCAACTAATGCTCGTTCTATCAGAGTCAGAAAAGACTATGGGGCGAAGGGTGGCGCCTGGGACTGTCAGAGTTCAAATACTCATGCATTCATATGTATGTATGCCTGTAGGTTCGTGTAAATGCATTCATGCACTGCCACAAAAGTGGGGCAACAAAATGCAGGTTTGGAAAAAATCAATTGAAAGGTTCGAATGGCACAAAATTTTCCAAACGTGAGAAATCCACTAAGGCACAGCAAACCACGTATATAGTACGATGAGGGCTAAGCAAAAACGATTGTACGAAATGAAAATTAATAACACAACACCAAATCAAGATGAGTCGTTTTTTTCACAATTTATCCACATACTCTCACACCCTCAGCAAGAAGATGACGAAGTCTGATTTGGGGAACTTACTCTGGTTAATTCGTTGTTAAAACTGCCCTCGAAAACATCAAACGCCAATCACAAATTATTTTCCTTCAAAACTTTTATGTATTTTATGGCAAATAATTTCACGCGTTAGGAGTTTCGAGTTATTTCTTTTCTAACGACAAGAACGAACTTTATCAGCAAACGCCGCAACAAAAGAACTGAAGAAATGTTTTACTCTCGTTTTGTTTTGAATGATTGAAATGTTCCATTCCACCTTGTTTCCCGAATGACAGACCAAAAAGAAGACAAATATAAAACAGTGATGTCAATATGTGTCGATTTCAATGTAGATAAAAATGTCAATATCCAAATAGAAAATCATAATCGAGGGTGACACTGGGAAAATAGTGAAACATTGAGAGAGTAAAATGAATATCGTAAAATGAATATCGTAATAAAAATAATTAACATTGTAGGCCATTTTGTGACTTGGGTAATACCGGACGTACGTCTTCGACGTTTCTCTCCAAAAGTCATTGTAAATAAAAAGGTAACAACATGGTACAATGAAATCAAGTTAAGACAGAACTAACATATGATTTAATTTTTTTTATTTTCTTGGTTTAAAATGTGAACTTTATATGTGTATGCGTGTGTATTATTGATTTAAGCGGGCATACCCTCAGATCTGTATTTTTTAGTTTTACGATTCTGTTCTACCTCTTTATTGTACCATGTGTAGAACATGATTTTAAAAATAAAGTATGGCCTTTCATTCAGTTTTCGCGTTTTTTAATTATTTATTCAAAATCAATGCAAAAAGTTGCATTTATTTTGATAGTAATTCTGACACTACAATCCTTACAGGTAGACCTCGTAGCCTGCAACTTTTTTCAAGTTAGCCTACCTCATGGTACAATGAAGAGAAGGTAGGCCAACTTTAAAAAAATTGCAAGTATAGAGGTCTACCTGTTTGGCTTGTAATGTCAGAATTAGTATCAAAAAAAAAATAAAAAAATCAAACAACTTGTTGCATTTATTTTGAATAAATAATTGACAACCGCGAAAACCGAATGAAAGGTCAACACTTCTTTTCAAAACCAGGTTCTATATATCTCTAAAGGATTATTTCGCTACAAAAACTCTAGATTTTGTCGATGCATACGATGAAATAAACATTTTGAAAACATCCGAATTTGAATGTTTTCTGAACAATTTTTTTGTTATTGAAAAGAAAACACATACATAAACAAATAAAGATGACATATTAAGCCAAGAAAATAAAAAAATTGAAATCATATAGAATCATAGCCCTACCTTGATATCATTGTACCAAGGCCTACCTTGTCTTCATTGTACCATGGGTAACAGAAAGTCCTTTTGTACAACAACCATGGTTCAACCAGAAAGGTACCTCATATTCAAGAAACTAGGAATAACGCAACTCCATACCGGAGTCTCATAATGTGAAATAGGCTTTTAAATATGCAACATTTGATTTGTTTATTTTAGCGATATACAGATTACTATACTTTTTCGGGAAAATAAAATTTCTTTAAATTTGAGTTCATTAGTCATTTGCTATTTGAATGAAGTTCGCTGGTCTATATAATTTTCAAATTATGGTAAATAAATAGAGGAAGACTTATTTGCTAAATCGAATATGGCAAACCATTTGGTGAAGAACTCGATCTTGTAAATTAAAAAAAATGTACGTATGACGTGGAGTACATTTTTAAAAATTACAATAAAATAATCTATTATTTTCGGCACGGGGCACGTAGGGGGCACAGATATATGTTCCAAATCTTATGAAGACGATTTTTTTTATCTTGTCTTAAATATAAACGTGTACGTTTATATTTATAACATATAAATACATATAAAATAGAGATTAAACGCTTCATCTTAAGGCGTCAGTGCTGTTAGTTCCTGTGTCTTTAAGTATCGAAATTTTGACAAATCTTCACATCTGCTATATGGATTCAGTATAAAACTACATCTTACGCTGATAATCATATGTTAAAAATGTTTAATTTTTATACATTCGACCAATGGTACAATACGGAGGTAGAACCGCTGCAAAACTACAGAAATACAGCCCTGAGGCTATGCCCGCTTCCTGTCAAATGTGTATGCAACAAGTTGTTTTCATTTTTCAATATTTTCCTCATTTTTAAAATCAGTTAAAGAGCGGGAACAATAAATGAAATGCCTGGATTTTCTTTCAAAAATATGATCTTTTTTTTATTGTACCATGATTTGATCATGGTTCGAGCGAATTGAGGTAGAAGGCTACAATTTTGCATACATGCATAGTTTACCAGTAGGCAGGTTAAGTTCGTAAATGGGCCATGTCGGTCCACGTCTTCGTATAGACCCCATGTAACGGTACCTTCCGATATTCGGTATTTTCATGATTTTAGCGACATTGTTTGCCGGAATTATTTCAAATGGGTACTACAACCTATGATAAACAATTTCGTATGCAGGTTTACGTCTTCGTATAACCCCCATGTAACGGTACCTCCCGATACTCGGTATTTTCATGATTTTGGCGACATTATTCACCGAAATTGTAACAAATTTCGTAATGGGCTCACGTTTTCGCATATCCTCCTGATATTTTAATGATTTTAACGACATTATTCACCGGAACTGTTTCAAATTTCGTATTTGAAGTTCGTAATCGGTACTACAGCCTATGACAAAAAAAAATTCTTAAGCAGGTATACGTCTTTGTATAGTCTCCATATAACGGTATTCATTTAAGTGGCAGTCTTTGGATTTTTTTAAGTTCCTTCTAAACGGTGGAGGGAGGCCGGTCGACCTTAGCTTCGTTTTTACTTGTTTCATGATAGTCCATTTGACATCTCATTGTCAAAATGATTTTGACTGAGATTTTATCTAAACACATAACAGTTGTCAGTTATATTTCAAAAATAAAAACTTTTCCTTTTTTTTATCGATCGGTCCCAACGCCACTCTCACCCGCCCCTGCCGACCGAGGGGGGCACCTCCCAATTACGTAGGGAGTGCGTACACCCCATAGTCCGAACTATGGAGGGTTAGTACGTTAGGGAAACCAGCTACAGTTATACATCAGCCGGTTGTTTAAATTCACAAATAAAGACAACACACAAGAAATAAAACAACATATAACAGATAAGAGTAGAGAATAGAGAATCTGGCAACTACTTGCTTTAATACTAAAGATGTAAAATAGTGTGTTTAATGACATGCAAAGGGTCTGTCAATGATATCTTATTATATAATTTGTTGTAGATATCACATAAAGACCTCATAGGATTATAAGATTCATAATTGGATTTAGCCAAGCAAAGTTTAAGTGGTATGTAATTTCGAGTATTACGATTCACCGCTTAAAAACTGTGAATCGATTTCGCCACGCAAAAGTTTTATAATAAATAAAGCTCTTAACATTAAACGTCTCTTTTCCAGTGTCGGAAGATCAATTAGTTTTAGGCGATTCTCATATGGTGGAAGTGTATCATTTATATCCCATCCTAATCCTCTGAGAGCAAATAAAAGAAATTGGGTTTGTAATGATTCCAATTTAGCAGAATATGTTTTGTAAAAAGGACTCCACAATACGCAACCGTATTCTAAAGTGGGCCGAACCAAACTAATAAATAAACGCTTAGTCACATAAGGATCGTCAAATTCTTTTGACCATCTTTTTATAAAACCCAGCAATGACTTGGCTTTATTTACACATGAATCAATATGCAAATTAAAACGCAATTTATTGTCTAAAATTACACCAAGATCAACGAATAAGTCTACATTGTCCAATTTGTAAGAACCAATGAGGTAATCACTTTTAAAAGGTTGTGTTCTAAACAAAGACAGTTTTTTACATTTCTTGAGATTTAGCGTCATACCATTAGCACTGCACCATTTAACAAGGCAGTAGATATCATGTTGCAAGTTAAGGGAACTAGTTTGACATCATCAGCAAACATTAGGATCTTAGAGTAACGTATAACCGTTGGAAGGTCATTTAGATACAATACAAAAAGTAGAGGACCTAAATGGCTACCCTGGGGGACACCAGAGTACACAGTTATATGTTTAGAAAGAACATTATTGAAAGAAACTCTCTGTGTACGCCCTTGCAAATAAGATGATATCCATGATAAAAATAATGTTGCGAAACCCATTTTGTCAAGTTTATGTAATAATAATGTGTGATCCACTTTGTCAAAAGCCTTACTGAAATCAGTATATATAATATCAGTTTGGCATTTTATTGAAAACCCCCTGTGTACATAACATATAAGTTCTAATAAATTAGTTACAGTTGACCTACCCTTTACAAATCCATGTTGGTAAGGCGATATTATAGACGAAACAAAGTGTGTTAGTCTACGCGAGACTAAAAACTCAAACAATTTCGGTATTGCACTTAATTTTGCAATACCCCTATAATTTTCGACGACACTTCTATTATCAGCTTTATGCAAAGGAATAATAAAACTAGATCGCCATACTTGAGGAAAATAACCAGATGTCAAAGAATAATTAAATATAGTGGTTAGAGGTAAATAAAGCTCATATGCGCATGACTTTAAAATGTAAGCAGGTACTCCATCAGGACCAGGGGAATTACTACTTTTTAACGATAGAAGAGCATTTAAAACTTCCTCCTCTGACAGAATAATTTGGGGAAATAATTTAATCTACTAATATTATAAGCATAGTTGTCATTATGATTGGATGAAGGCTTAGAATAAGTATTTTGAAAAAAGTCAGCAAACAAATTTGCTATTTCAAGGTGGTCCCCTGATTCCCTGCAACCAAGTTTCATGCTACTAGGAAATTCGCGGACTTTACGTTTTGAATTTACAAATTTATAAAAGCTTTTAGGACTCTTCTCTTAAATAAATCGAATAAGACTTTAAATTTTCAATGTTATATTTACTTCGAGCTTGTGAATATTTTGTATAATTTAAAGTGGTATTACATACTTTAAATTTTTTAAATAACCTACTTTTTATGTTGCGCAAGCGACTAAGATGTGGAGTAAACCAAAATGGTCCTGAGTCAGGATAGAACTTCAATAATGGAACTGATATAGTTAACGCATTTTTAAGTACGCTATAAAAATTTGAAATTCAATGTCACCTTCATGAGACCAACTTGAATTGGATAATATAGAACGAAGGAGATCAATATTAGTCTTAGAAAAAATTAATTTGTGAGGCTTAGTTTGTGGTTTTGCATAATTTGTTTGAATATTAAGTTCAAGGTCTATGACAAGTGTTGGGTGATATTTATCTTCCGGTTCTACAAAAGGTGAACATTTATTTAATGAAGTATTAACGGATGAAGAAAACACTAAGTCTAATATTTTACCTTTAAAATTATAAATATTATTGAGATGATATAGACCTTGGTCAAAAATATTTTTTACATAATGTGCCGTGTCATCATCAAGGGTCCACGATGTATTTGGTAAGTTAAAATCTCCAAGACAAATTAATTCAGAATGTTTTAAATAAATGTTTGAATCAGAATTTGGAGGAATATACGAACATGTTATATAATTAGTTTGGTTAATGTAAGATAATTTCACACATACAAATTCAACATCTTGACTATCAGTAAGCACAACACGCTCAGAGGAAATGGAATTGTGAACTGCTATGAGTACACCTCCACCAACTTTATTTAATCTATCATTTCTAAAAAGTTGGTATTGATCGGATAAGATTTCAGTATCACGGTTTAAGCCAAGTTTCTGTAAAAACGAGAATTTTAAGATCTGATTCAAAAAAGACTTTAAATATGTATTTTTAAGTTTAGTGTTTAGGCCTCTAACATTTTGATAAAGCAAAGATATAGATTTATTTATTTTTTGGGACATTCGAATCACAAGGTAGCGTTATTGGTTTTACAAAATTTCGCCTTTTTCTAAATTCAAATTCTTTTACCAATGTACCGTTTGGCCAAAAAGAATCTTTTAACATTAGATTATACAATTCAGAATGAACCGTTATTTTAAATGATGATAAATCACGTGGTATAGATGAGTTAAATTTCAAAATGTTATAATCATTATCAAGAACATTTTGAATTTTGGACTTGATATAATTACTAATGTTATCTACAGAAGTACTAGGATGTAGTCTAGAAACAAATATACTTTTTCTGGGAGCAACTACGATTAAAGTGTTATTACTAGTAGAAGGAACATTTTCTGGAGCACATATGATTATTGAAGGCGGAATCTGTGGATTATTAGGGGTAACTTCTGAAGATTGGACTTCAACCAGAGTCTTTGAATTTCAACCGGAGTCCTTGAATTTGAAAATATGAGAACGTGTTTTCTTTGCAAGAAAAGAGAAGCTGGCTCAATGTATATTTTTAATTGCTCCTAAATACGAAGAAGACCATAAATCCCAAGCATATGGCTCTTAAATTTTTTAGAAGAAAATTCCTGTGTGACGACCACTTTTCATCTTCGAACATTGTTTGTTGCCCTGTGCAACATCATGTGTTGCATCCCATCTTCAGATCAGGTTTTGTGTATACAGACATACTAGGATGTGCGAAGTTAGATAGGAGTGGGATGCTTTGTATTTGTGAGAGTTATGAGTATACAAAATTTTGATATGTTGTGGGAGAAATTTTGGATTTGGCGTTCAGCTGACCTCTTTGGCAAGTAAACACGATCATTTTGTTTGTTCACTGCTGCTGGACAACGAATGTTTTCTCATCGGAGAAAACCAAACTCGGCAGTTCACCACTTTCGGCCAAGCGAAGCAACCCTTTAGCTCTTTTGAGTCTATTTTCTTCCTGTTGCGGTGGAAGTTCTTTAACTTTTTGGAAATTCAATGGCTTTACCCCGAGCTTATTTTCTAATATTTGCCGAAGGAAATGTCGCGATATGTTCAGCTCACGAGCAATTATTCGGCCACTGCGAAGCGGGTTTCGATCAAGTCGCTTCTTTACTTTTTGAACCATTTCTGCTGATGTTGCCGTTTCCTTCCGTCCATTTCCTTGACGTCGGACTACGCTACCAGTATTACGATAACGAGCAGTGGTACGAGACACAAAAGATTTATTCACATTAAAATGCTGAAGTGCTCTAACGATAGCCCCTTTGTGGTTTTCCTGCCAAATATAAAGAAATCACACTATCACGCTTTAATTCCATCACGAATAACTTTTTTTCTGGAAAATTCTCACCAAAACGCTTGAAAAGAATATAATGAGCTGTTACTGGAACAATTTTAACAGCTGTCGGACGAGTGGCTTAGAAATTACAGCAGTCTGAAGTTGGTTGCAGTTTTTTCATCTCACCCTGTATATCAGAAAGACGAATGGATCACATGGTTAGATCGACTAAAATGAACTGAAACCATTATTTTTATGGGGCACATTTTGGGCGAATCAAGTTATAAAAACCTTCTGAAGTTGTAAGGCTAAAGGCATGGTACAATGAAATAAAGGTAACCTCATTTCAGCATTTCGATGCATAAAAAAAGTTCCCATATCTGATTTTGTGTGTATTTAATAGATTTATGAATATAGATTTTGACAATGAGATGTTGTCAAATGTATAAATTTGAAAACAAAATTGTTAACCTTTGATTACATGATTTTACCTTCTTCCCAGCTAGCATTTGGAAGATTGTTTTTGAAAAAATCACTTTGATGAGTCTTCTTCGAGTCCTCTTGGTGACCAAAAAATGATTAACTGACTTGTAAGATCGAAAAGCGACTCGAAAATGACTCTCTCTATTCAGTGTAAAGAGATCAATCTAAAATACAACAACAAAATGTAGGGGAATCGCAAATCAATCATTGAGATGTGCAAAATGTGACCATTTTTCCGTTATTTATTATCGTATTGCGATCATCTAGAGATTGAAAAATGATTAGTCTTAAAAAGATCTTGCAACTGTTTGAAAAGTGATCAAAATTACGTATTTTTTGATCACATTTCGCACAGGTAAGTGCATAAATGCTGCTTGTTTTGTTATGCAAGGGTAATTTTGTTTGTGACTATCAAAAAGTTGAATTATTGTTCATTTATAAAAAGTGCGTGGAGGCATCAACAGCAAAAGTGTATAGTATTGAAAAGTGAAAAAATATGAAAAAGTGTACGTTTATATAAGAAAATGTCAGAAGTTAAATTACAAAAATAGAAGAGGCTAAAATAAAAACGATGGCAAAGAAGAGTCAGAAAATTTAATTTTGCAAAAAAGAAGTAAAACTGAATATGAGAAAAATGAAGAAACTGTCCAGAAACGTGAATTGGTAAAGCAAAATGAGACAGAACTTGATTTGTAAGTACAGAATATTGGGTATTTGATTGATTAATTCACTACTTTATAAACTAATAATACTTATATATTTCTTTTGATTATCTATTTCCAGAAAGAGTTTATTGCAAAAACCGAAAGGTTTTTCAGATAAATTAGCCTGCCAATACAGCTGGAACGGGACAGGGTATATCTGAGTGCAAAAAAGTGTTATTTAGTTACAGTAATCAAAAGTAAGTTTGTCTTTTTAACACGTATATAAAGAATTAGTAAAATTGACTGACTTGTACATATTTTATTTCAGATATGTGTCATCTCAAATACTCAAGCAACGACAAGGATATGAACATAATCCTACAAAAACATTTTGTTCACGCTAGAGACCGCGTTATAAATAGAAAACGGCCCGATTGCAGTTCCTAATTTTTTATTTTTTTATTTCATTTTTTATTTTCATTCTCTTATTTAATTTTTTACTATATTTTTTACAATTGCATTTATTGATACTACAGTACAAATTATAATCATAAAAGCTGAATTATTTTTATTTTAAATACATTTTTATGTGAACATATATAATTAAATTCTTTTTTTTACGGTACATCCGAATATTTAGAAATCACGTACGTGATTCGTAAAATCGTAAACACTCATTTAAGACTCATAAATTTAAGACAAAGGGGACTCATAAATGTCTCCTAAATGAATATACATATGAGTAATATATGACACTTAAAAAACTAATAAATTACTCACTTAAGACTCATAAATGATCAAAAAATGACTTAAAAAAGACTCGAAAAAGATTCACAAATTAAGCGTTTTAGCGCAATAAATGATTAGAAAACGACTCGAAAGGGACTCTTAGAACGATCAGAAAATGGTCGAAAAAGACAATTAACTAATCTAGAGGAAGACTCATATGTGATTTATTTAGAAGAGTCGCGGGAGGTCACGTTTTTCTCCCGACAACTGAGTCTTTTATGATCAGAAAATGCGCTCATATTCCAGCTTTTTAATCGCGCAAACGGATCAAAAAAGACTCGAATATGATTAAAAATTTCAAAAAATGCTGACTAATTAGTTCTACCATGTACCAAGCCAAGATTAAACAAGTAAAAAAGCCGTAAATTTGGCCGGGCCGACATTTGAATATCCTACACCATTTGGAACGAATTTGGACATTTTCAAAAAATAAAGTCCTTAAAAAATTCTGTTAAAATTTTAAAAATACCGAATATAGCCGTTATATTGGGGTCTATACGACGTTTACCTACATATGCCTTGTTTGTCATAAGCCATTACCATATTCAAATTCGACACTTGAAATAAACGGTGAATAATGTAGCTAAAATCATCAAAATATCGTATGTAGGGAGGTACCGTTATATCGGAGCTATGCGATGACCTAGACTAGCATAGACAATTTTCTGTCCCAGGCTATAGCATCCATTACGAACGTCAAATACGACATCTCAAAAAATTTCGGTGGGTATTGAACCTACCGAATATAGGCAGGTACTGATATATGGGGCCTATACGAAGACCTGTACCTGCATAGACAATTTTCTGTCACAGACTGTAGTTTCCATTACGAACTCTAAATACGCAATTTGAAACAAATCCGTTAAATAATGACGCTAAAATCATCAAAATACGGAATTTTGGGAGGTATCGTTATATGGGGGCTATACGAAGACGTGGACCTGCACGGACAATTTTCTGTCTTAGGCTGTAGTATCCATTTCGAACTTCTAATACCAAGTTTGAAACAATTCCGTTGAATAATGTCGCTAAAATCATCAAAATACCGAATATCGGGAGGTACCGTTGCATGGGGGCTATACGAAGACGTGGACCTGCACAGATAACTCTCTGTCATAGGCTGTAGTATCCATTTCGAACTTCAAATACCAAAGTTGAAACAATTCCGGTGAATAATGTCGCTAAAATCATCATGTATATACCATTTACGTGTGTGCAAAATTTTAGCCTTCTATCTCAATTCGTTCGAAAGATAGCGTGATTACAACAGACAGACAGACACTCAGACAGACGGACATGGCTAAATCGATTTAGAATTTTACGCTGATCAAGAATATATATACTTTGTTGGGTCTGACATGAGTATTTCGAGGAGTTACAAACGGAATGACAAAGTTAATATACCCTCCATAGTATGGTGGAGGGTATAAAAACATTAAGTTCGGCCGGATCGGGCAATGTTCTCCCACCGGAAATACCAATTTTTAGACAAAACCGTGCAAAAATGTGGCATCAATACACCGGAGCTATCAAATACAACACTTTTTTCATAATAAACACCTGTTATGTTTTCTCGAATTTCAAGGGACAAAATATCTCGGCTGACATGTCTTATTGCAATGAACATCTTCTCCAGGTTCGTCTTTACTAATGTCATCTACATCGAAATCGTTCTGATTTGCTAGGTTGTGCAGGACGCAACATGTGCTTATAAAATGACATAGCTTTTTCATGCCTAAATGCATGCTTCCAAAATCTTTGATTTACCATACCGAAAGTGTGCTCTATTTTGACCCGCCTTAGCTCAGCTTTTTGTTGACAAGGCAGTCAGTTGGCTATTATTCCTATAGAGGATAACTGCTAGATGGATATGCTGGGCCACCAAAAATCAAGTAGTCTTAGAAAAGATATTACTGATTGAGGAAAAAATTAATATACAAAAGGTTACCTCCACATTTACTATCTAATTTTTTAGATAACGCCGAATTTTTGGTAAACCCAACTATCGAGTGCCGGATGCCCTGGTATCCGATAAACACATTAGTAAATTTTTGTTTTTCATTGCACACACCTTGGACTTTTAATGGGAAATGTCCATTTCGGTCGATATAATCATTTGGTCCATCCTTGGGTATTTGGGTATTGTAAAAAGCAATATAAATCAGACCAATCGTTACATAAATCTACTCTTTGTTTAGAATTAAAACGAGCTCTATTTTTCAATTACCAATAGCTCAGGAAAATCCACATTTAAGTTTAAAGTATTCACTCGAAATTTATCGTTCTTCTGCTTTAGGCCATATCGGAAAGATCTAGTATATAGTTACAGGCTTCATGGCTCGCAATCCCCAAAAATAGATATAAATGTTCATCGCATGAAAACGTTTTTCTGAGCGTAGATGTTTGTCCGCTTTCGCCAAACTTATCGTTCAGAATTTTAAATAGACATCGGGAAATACTATAGTGCTTTTTAAATACTTCGTCGGTGTAGCTGGATATTACATTCACACTATAATCGATTATCGAGTGACGTTTACCTGTAAAATAAGGACGATGGCACTCAGTTAATTAGTACTTCATAATACTTTTATACCCTCAGCCCTATGGCTAAAAGGGCATGTATTTAATTATTTAATAGGACCAAAACGTGCTTCATCGAAATAACGGTCCTGGTCTCTTTGGACCAAATCGGTTTCAGGACATTTGGAGTCCTTCCGTCTGGTTGCCTGGTGCACACGATGGCTCTCGAAGGGAGTATGCTATTTCGTTCAAACTTGTATATCGTAATATTATTATCAAACTTAAATCGAATTCGGAAATGGATGAAATCGGTCCACTCCTTTTGGTACGTCCCCCACAATTGGCCAAACTTTTCATTAACAATCTTCTTCTTCTATCTTCTATATATATAAAAATCAATTGTTGTTCGTTGGTAATGGAATCAGTTGAAAACCGCTGGGCCAATTTGCATAATTTTTTTTACAAACGTTCGTCATACACCGAGTTAGGTTTTTAAAGAAAAAAGTATTGACCATGCCTCCTTTTACGCCCACTATTTCGATTTATCTAAAATACTTATATTTCCCAAATAATGAAGATATTGGTTTAAAAATTATTGCACGAGATACTGTTGACCTTTCCTCCAACCCTAAGTATTTGTTTTTGGGGGCTGAGGAACTGACCACGCCTACTTTTTAATCTATCTATACATCTATATATATATATATAAAAGAAAGTTGTGTTAGTTACTACGCTTATAACTTAAGAACCGCTGAACTGATTTTAATGATTCATTCAAATTCTGAATTGTCTCCTATCCGAAAAGGATAATATCAAAAAAAAAAAAAAAAATCACGTAAAAATGTGATATATTAACATTTTCATTTTGACTTTTGAAATGTACAATAGTAATGTTTTATTTTGCATGATTTTTTTCCATTTTGACTTACTTTTTTCTAATGTACATTTGTAGTGTTTTTTATATTTTATTTTTGAATTCGAATATTAATACCAATTTATTTAATTGACTTGATTTCTTGAGAACTGAAATTGATGGCGGGTTACATGGAAGTGTAGTACGGAATTATGTGGTGACGGAACGGAATAGCTGATATCGAAATAATTTAACGCGGTCACACCAAAGTTAAAAGATAATTACTTTTTCAAAATCGCTAAAAAATCACGAAAAAGAGATCTCATTGCAAAAATTCTCAAATCGGGGAAAAAAAAAATCATTGAATTATACTATGATGAAAAATATGGTCTTTATGGTGTCTCCAATTTACAATTTAAATGACAAAAAAAAAAAAAAAACAAGTAAAAAAACATTAAGTTCGGCCGGGCCAAACTTTTAATATCCTCCACCTTAGGGTAAAGGAAACATTCATGGGAAAATGTGCCAAAAGTCATCAAAATACCGAATATCGGGAAATTCGGCTATATGGGGCTATACATACAACGTAGACCTATACATACAGTGTTTCGCCAAAAGAGCTAGAACCCATTAAGACCAACAAATACCAATTTCTAGACAAATCCGCGAAGAAATGTGGCAAAAACCATTAAAATACCGAATATCAAAAGGTACCGTTATATGGGGGCTATACCAAATCGGATACCTATAAATGCAATGTTTCGCCAAAGGAGCTAGAACCCATTATGACCTACAAATGCCAATTTTCAGACAAATCCGTGAAAAAATGTGGCAAAAATAATCAAAATACCGAATATCGGGAAGTACCTTTATATGGGGACTATACCAAAACGTGGACCGAAATATCTCATTTTCAATACCAATCATCCTAGACACAATACAAATTGCTCTGCTAAATTTTGGCGATCTACGCCAAATAATGTGGGCTGTATCGTGATTTCAACAGACAGACGAACAGACGGACTTCGTTAAATCGACTTAGAATTTTATGCTGATTATGAATATATATACTTTATGGGGTCTACGACGAATATTTAAGGATGTTACAAACGGAATGACAAAGTTAATATACCCTCCTTTCCATGGTGGAGGGTATAATTAGTTCCCATCTTACGGTAATGGGTGTAAAATAGTAATTATATTTGACTATTCTGAAATCAGTCTGCCCTCAATTATGAGGTGGATAAAACTATTTTTACTTATTTAAATCACGCGAAATTTTTTTTCAGTTTGACATGCTATGTTATTCTGCTATATTTTTGATTTGGCCTCTATTTGTCATCTTGGATTATAAGGGGTAAAGAAAGTTTTCAATGTAGGTCGATGTTTCGCAGTATTGCCCATATAAAGGTACTTCCTGGTTTTACCTTATTTCAAACGATTTGGCTAAAAATGTGTATTTTCGGGGGAGACAATCTTACACAAAAATTTCGACATATCTACAAATTTTAGAATTTTTTCCATGTGGCGGACAAACAAACCGACATGGTTAGGGGGACTTATGAGGACTCTAATGCACAATCTGAGGTGCTAATGGGTTTAAAAAAGTAATTAACTTTAGCTATTCTTAAATCGTTCAGCCCTCAATTATGAGGTGTACAAAATACAGTAAATTCCAAATTACTGCTCATTTGACTAAAAATTAAAAATTAATCGACCAGTACGTGAACACTTATAACAGTCATATCTGTGAATAATTATGCTTTGACAAAAACTACGGGCCGGCAATGCGAACCGGGCCAGCTAGTGGCTTATAAATCTATGTAGGTGCACGTCGTATAGACCCCAATACAACGGGTGTATGGATGTGCTATACAAATCTATTAAAAAGTATATATCAATCTTATCCCCATGTAAGGGATCAAATTAATTTTTAATATGGTTAAAATCGTAGCGAAATTTTCCAGTCAAATGAGCAGTAATTTGGAATTTTCTGTATTTTGTACACCTCATAATTGAGGGCTGAATGATTTGAGAATAGCCAAGTTAATTACTTTTTAAACCCATTAGCACCTTAGATTGTAAATTAGAGTCCTCATAAGTCCCCCTAACCATGTCGGTCTGTTTGTCCGCCAAAAGGTGGACTTGAGGGGGTACTATTACATGATATTACATTCTAAAATTTGTAGATATGTTGAAATTTTTTGTAATGCCATGTTTACGTTAGAACTTTTTGTAGGGTTAACCTACTTTATGACAATTTAAATCAAAATCCAGTGGGTTAACCCTCATATATATAAACGTACTTTAAGATTTTCACCCCCCAAATATACATTTTTAGCCAAAACCTTTGAAATATAGTAAAATCAGGAGGTTACTTTGATATGGGCACTACTCCTAAACATCGACCTACATTGAAAAGTTTCTTCTACCCCTTATGATCCAAGATGACAAATAGAGGCCAAATCAACATAGTATGTCAATCTGAAAAAAATTTCGAGTGATTTAAATAAGTAAAAATATTTTTATCCATAACTGAGGGCAGAATGATTTCAGAATAGTCAAATATAATTACTATTATACACCCATTACAATAAGATGGGAATTAATTTTATTTGCCATTTAAATTGTAAGTTGGAGACCCCATTGTAACATACAACGTTTACATTATTGTGGTAGATGACATTGTGGCATATATACATACCTGCACGCATATTACTCGGCCTTGTGGCTCGTCGGCGGGAGGGGGGGTGGGGGGTTGTTCGTTGGGCATGAATATACCTAATACCACTGTGCTACAGAAATTCAATTATTTTGTGCGTGCAAAAGAAAAGAAATATCAGAAGAAAAGCAACATAGATTGAGCAGGAAACGGAAATTTTATACCGATATGGTGATTGAAAGAAACAGTTATAGAGATGAAAAGGTATATAACAGGTATATAAGTAAGAGAAAGCAGATATCAAAAGTCTTAAGCAACATGCTGATATTTGTTGCTGTAATTGCCCTCCCATCCATTGTCATAATCAAACAAACAAGTCCACAATAGAGAGTTTATATATGACCCCATGATAACACTACCAACCTCTTCAACGACTAAAAAGAATCAATCAGATTATCTTCAGGAGTTTATTCAGAATTCATGTTGAATTTTAATTTCAATAAAAATATACATATGTATTTGAAAATGTAAACTTATATCTAACAAAGAGATAAATTTGATATACCTATTAACGCTAGATACAAAAGTGGAAATAATCTATTTTGGTAATAGTGATTTTATCATTGACAATTGTCAGCATTATAGAAATCACAACATTATCAAATGTAAATAGAATGGGATAAATAATTTCAATAAACGTAGAAAATATTTATGAGTTGTTAAATATTATGAATGAAGGATAACTAAAGCACTTAAAGTAACTGGGTTTAAGGTGAATAAAAAAAAATGAAAATAGGTTTATGCTTAAGGTAGGGTGCAAAAACAATAATAAATGTAAATAAAGAATGAAATTATAGATAAATGACTTACAAAAGAACTCATATATTACATTCACGTTCATGATTGTTCTCTTTTTCTCTCTATACTTTGTTGAGCTCTTGTTAAAGTCATAAAATTCATCAACAGCAACCATGTGACCATATTAAGGTTACCAACTCACATAACTTTTGACTTGGTAACGAAAACCAAATGTTATGTTGGGAATGAATAGGTTACTTTTTGTGTCAAATTTGTTTCTCAAATAATAACTGTTCAAGAAAGAAATTTGAACATGGTCACCCAAATATCATATCATACATGCAAAATTATATCAAAAAGGAAAAAAATCATTTAAGTACTCACTCAACTCTCACGATCCCACGACGAAAGTACTTTCGCAGAGATTATGATGGTGACTGCGCTGCTGCTGCTGGTAATGGAGTAATACAAAATTTTGCAATTGATCTCTATATACCCTACACCACAAGGTGGTCAGGGTATTATGTCTTTGTGCATTTGTTTGTAACAGGCAAAAGGAAACGAGATAGACCCATAGTTCCTTTTGATGATCTGCATAGAATCACTTTCTGAGTTGATTTATGCATGTCAGTCCGTCTGTCCGTCTGTCCATGTATTCTTGTGAACAAAATGCAGGTCGCATTTATTATCCGATTGAGATGAAATTTTCCAAACAACATTTGTTTGGCCCAAGGACGAACCCTATTTAAATTGGAGGTAATCGGTAAAAATTTAGATATAGCTCCCATATATATCTTCGTCCGATTCGCCTTTTATTGTGCACCAAACGTGTAATATCGGCCCGAATAGTATGAAATTTTGCACATACAACCAAATTAGGCATGAAAATAAGTGTGCAAAATTTGATTGAAATCGGTTCAGATATAGCTATAGCTCCCATATATATTGTTCATCCGATTTGTTATTTTTGTCCTCCGCAGCCGTAATATGCACTCTGTAACAACAATATTTGGGAAAATATATCAAATACAGCTCAGAAATACCTTTGCTAAATTTTATCGGGATCGGTTCAGATTTGGATATAGCTGTCATACATATAACTTCGTCCGATTTACTTTTTATTTGTTTAATATTTGCCCAAATGCGATGGAATTTGGCACATACGACCGAATTGAGTCTAGAAGGTAGTATGCAAAATTTGGTGAAGATCGGTTCAGATATAGCTATAGCTCCCATATATATTGTTCATCCGATTTGTTGTATTTGTTACCCACAGCCGTAATTTGTACTCCGTAACAACGTTATTCAGGGAAATATATCAAACACAGCTCAGAAATACCTTTGCTAAATTTTATCGAGATCGGTTCAGATTTGGATATAGCTCCCATATATATCTTTATCTGATTTCAATTTAAATGTGCACCAAATGGGCAATACAAGTCCGAATTTAAAAGATACAAATGCTTCGGCATATTTATAACTTGAATTTTAGATTATAATTATAATCATAGCGTGTATGATTGAATTCTCCCATAAAAAGCTTTTAATTATTATGCGCAGCTCTACTAAATTAGTAAAGCGGTGTAGGGTATCATAAAATCGGCCCGCCCGACTTTAGGACTTTCTCTACTGGTTTTTTTTTTGAGGGTGCTCTGTTAAATTAAGAGAACTATCACAAACTGTTATAAAACTTCATTGGTTTTGCTATAGGAGAATGTTGATGTTCTCTTTATTTAATATCATTGCAAATTTGCGAATTTAGGAAACATTCACTGTAATCATTATCTGATACCCAAGCTAACGCCATTTTAATTATCTTAATTACATGATGATTATCATGTAGTATTGCTTGGACATTAGACTATGATTTGCAAAACCAACGGTATTAAATTTTTCGGTTTTTACACGTTTTACGAATTCTTTTGCACTTCTTCTTTTTAATGGTTTTTTAGAATAATTCAGATTAATCACTAATCCTTTTAAGGGCTATATTGTAACAAAAAATCGGAGAATTAAAGCTATTACCGGTACAGACTTTAACTTAGAGATGAGTCCACAGAGAAACCATATGATCATAGAAATGGAATCGCAGACAAGACAATATAAATTATGGACAGCTCACATCAAGTTCATAATTTCTGATCATATATGTATGATTTCTGATGTAAATATCAGAGTTATCTGTTTTAATCAAATGAAATAAGAATAATACTTAAGAAAATTTAAATCGAAACTCACATCAGATTATTTATTTGCAATAATGACTATTGCATTTGCTCGACACTAAAACTTCTTTTAGAAAAAAGAATGGTATTCGGTCCACTTTCCCTTAAGGTTTGGCACTTTTACTTTTAACTAAAATGATTCACTTTCCCAATGAAATACCTCTCGATGTAGACTCCTGGAATCACGACAAACAAAATGGACGAAAATATGTCTTTCATTGAAATGGAAACCTCGGTATTACCTTTAACTCGCTACTTCCCTTCCAGTTAAAAAAAATTGTTAACAAAGGTATTCGATCAACATCAGGTGGTTGATATGTAGAGGGCGTTTATGTACTAGGCTAACACAACCAAAACATTAAGGAGCTAGAAAAAGCGTCCATAAAAAGTATGTCGTACATCTGAAAGGCAAGCGCTTCTACACCATAAAGTACATATTTTTCATCATAGTACAATTCAATGACGATTCAACAAATATTCGGTCTCGTGCTACTTTCTTATATTTGTAATTTGTTTATGTTTCCACAATTTATTTCATATAGATGCACATCCCAAATCTAAGTTCCCAACCTCTCTTGGGGGTTACAAATTCAATAGAATACAAAATTTTCCTTTCTGACCAAACATTAGATGTGAAAGTGGACTTGGGGATACTCCAATGTGGAGACTTTACTTAAATAAATGGCAATTATCTGTATGATGGTTCCTTAACCCAGGGTAGCATAAATACAATTTTTTAGCCAAATCAATCAATTGATGAATGTGGTCCCAATTCTGAAAATTTCAAATTTTATGTGAAGAAACAAAGATGCCAAATAAGGGCCAAAAAATTAAAAAAAGTGGCCAAGGCCCCAAAAATAGCTTAAATCATACGTTGGTTATATGAATATGCGATCGGGTTGTACCCTTATCCGTGAGTTATGATCGATATCATGACCTGCAAAAGCGATTTAAGGTATCTTGAATGTTTGGGAAGAATTTCTGGAAAGATAGAAGTCCTTTTCTTACTTAAATTCCCATCCGCTCTACTATTTTGCACCCTTTAAATTTGGTATTTCACTGATTGTACTCCGAAAGAATTTTGCATTTTGAGCTCTCATTGGACGGTTTATTGAAAGAAGTAGGTCCACGCTTTGAAATGAGCCAATTAGTCTTTTTCGGTCATTTTTGTTTGTTTAAATGTGTTCGCATATTCTACCTGAATCACGATGTAGGCCCTGGAGTTGAAAGGTAGATGTGAGTTAACATCCTATTTCGCACTTATTTCATTTTTTTTGGTGAAAAATTGTATATAGTGAAAAATTATTCTTTGTTTTGTTCACAAAAAATCCACTGAATTCAATATGATAATACAAAAAACAAAGAAGAATAACAATTTGTAAAAATCTTCAACTTGTTCGCTGATTTTTTACAGCAAATGTTTAAAGATCCTTACAAAGTTTATCAATAGAATGTACTATTATATTAAAATTCAATTCCATTGATTTTTTTTTCGATTTTTTCCCGATTTGAGAATTTTTGCAATGAGATCTCTTTTTCATGATTTCTTAGCGATTTTGAAAAAGTAATTATCTTTTAACTTTGGTGTGACCGCGTTAAATTTTTTCGATATCAGCTATTCCGTTCCGTCACCACATAATTCCGTACTACACTTCCATGTAACCCGCCATCAATTTCAGTTCTCAAGAAAACAAGTCAATTAAGTTTTATATTTTAACTAGCTGGCCCGGTCCGCGTTGCCGGCCCGTAATTTTAGTCTTCAATGCTATTATATCATCTACCTTTTCATTCCATTTGTAACATCATTAAATGTTCATCATAGACCCCATTAAATATGCATGTATATTCATAATCAGCATAAAACTCTAAGTCGATTTGTCCGTCTATATGTGTGTTTGTTTAAATTATGATACAGCCCACATTATTTGACGTATAGCGTCAAAATTTAGCTGAAAAATGTGTATTGTGTATATGATTGGTATTGAAAATTATCTATCGGTTCACGTTGTGGTATAGTCCCATATAACGGTATCTCTCGAAATTCGGTATTTTGATGATTTTTGCCACATTTCTCCTCGGATTTGTCTAACACATATAACGATACCTACCTATATTGGGTATGTTGATAATCCACACATTTACGCGTATAATTGTTTCAAATTTGGTATTTTAGAAGGTTTGATAGATGACAATCCTTGAAGTATAAAATTGTCCACAGAGGTTTCCGTTTTGGTATGGCCCCATATTACGGCCTCATTCACTTTATGGTTTTTTGATAAATTAACTGCATTATCCAAACAGTCTTACTGATATATGAAGTTTAAAGTGAAACACGCTTGAATTTAGAGATACTTTTATATAAAAATGTTTCCTTTACCCTCAGATGGATGATAGTAATAATTCTGCCCGGCCGAACTTAATTTTTGTACTTGTTTTTAAAGTAATATGAATTATTTGTCATTGAAATTGCGCGTTGGAGACCCCATAATTTCCATATCTTTTATCCGGTTCCTTAAATCATATGATGGTTATACAAAACGTGATTAGTTTTTGCATGGAAGGTTTATTCCCAAACTACCAACATTTGCCGAAATTAGTATGAAAATATGGTTAAAATGTAAGATATACTTGAAATCGGGTTGTATCCTTATCGGGGGGTTATGGCCCATATCATGAACTGCAAAAGTGATTTAAGGTATCGTGAAAGTTTAGGAAAAGTTTCTGAAAGAATAGAAATCCTTTTCCCTTTATATTCGGTATTTCACTGATTGCAGTCCCAATGAATTTTGCATATTGAGTTCTCATTGGATGGATTATTGTCATGTGATAGAAGTAGGTAGGTCCACGTGTTGAATTGAGCCCCATAACGTGTTGTCGGTTATTTTTGTTTATTTAAATGTGTTCGCATCTTCCAGATGTAGATCCTGGAGTTGAAAGCTAAATGCCAATTTCAGACATGAAAGATCGCCATTTAACATCTTATTGCGTACTATTTCATTTTTGATATTATTTATTCAGAATTCAAAACAATAAAAAATGTATACTTCTTTATAGCTTTTAAATTGAAAAAATTTCACGCCAAAAGGATTTTTTTCTTTTATATTTTTATTGTCATATTTTACGCAATTTTTTTTCAAGATTCCATCCCGAAGTTGTATGAATTGTGAAAATCCGTCAAAACGTTCTTGAGTTATAAGCATAGTAACTAATAAACAAATTAAAAAAATCTTCAACTTCTTCGCTGGTTTTTTACAGCCAATATTTAAAGGTCCTTACGAAGTTTGGTCCTTACTATTATTTTGAAATTTGATTCCATTGAAAAAATGTTCTCAGTTTTTCCTCATTTTAGAGTTTTTGCAGTGCAATATGCTCTTTATTGATTTTTTAGCAATTTTGGTTTGACCACGTTAAATTATTTTGACATCATCTATTCAGTTCCGCCACTCCATAATTTTCGTCGCTTTCTACCACCCAAAAAGACTACACATCATATTAGAATTCAAAAAAAAAAAAAAAACTACAAATGTTCCGAAATAGTAAGTCAAAATGGAAAAAACTCATGCAAAATAAAACATTACTATTGTACACTTCAAAAGTCAAAATGAAAATTTTAAAATTTCCCATTTTCACGCGATTTTTTTGGATTTTATCCTTTTCTGTCAAGAGACAATTCTGAATTTGTGTAAATCGTTAAAATCAGTTCTTAAGTTATAAGCGTAGTAACTAACACAACTTCCTTATATATATAGATAGATTAGAAGTATGCGTAGTCAGTTCCCTAGCGCCCAAATAAATTCTTAAGTTTGGAGGGAAAGTCAACAGTATATCGTGTAATACTTTTCAAACCGATATCTTCATTATCTGGCAAATATAAAGATTTTAGATAAATCGTAATAGTGGGCGTAAAAGGAGGCGTGGTCAATTTTTTTTTCTTTAAAAACCTAACTCGGGGTATGACGAACGTTTGTACAAAAAATTATGCAAATCGGTCCAGCCGTTTTCAACTGATTTCATTACCAACGAACAACAATTGATTTTTATATATATAGAAGAAGAAGAAGATAGTAAAAATTGTAACCACATTTACTATGAAATAAATCACATTTTTTCAAATGTAATTAATTTCAGTAAAAAATTATTAATACTAATTGGCCCGGTCCGCGTTGCCGGCCCGTACTTTTAGTCTTTAATGCATATTTTATGAAGCACAATAAATCACAGATCTGACTATAAGTCTCAATTTTTATAATAAGTATTGACTCCATAGTAATTTCTAAATAGAAATAAATATTCACGGCAAAAATTAAAATAGATGTTCACCTTCCGTCGGTTTTTGGTATTTAATTTGAGTGTTAAAAATCGATATGATATAGAACGTCTATAATAGCCCCATGTGAAAACTCACCCAATTTTTGGAATTGTTAAGAGCTTAGCAACATTTTCCATTCAAAAGAGCTGTAATTTGGAATTTGTATTTCCAACGTTTAGAATACCGTACTGCGTGGAATTTAGTTTTGTCCACCTTATCATTGAGGGCAAAATGATTTCAGAATAGTCAAAGAAAATTACTCTCTTACACCCATTACCGAAAGATAATTGAGAATACGATTATTACGGGGAAGTATGTTACTACCTCGAATTTACTAATTGCAACGGACATACCCCTCAACTTCAAAAAATTGCATTTTCCTGTACGCTTGGCTATGAAATTAATAACTCCGAAGGACAAACCCTTCGTGTATGCATGGTATTTTCCTACTTTTCTCATGGTCAGCTGTTCTCATCATGTTCACGCGTTGGTAGACCGAGCTATTTGTTTATTTACGCATTAAAGTATTACAATGTTTTTTTTTTAATTGAACAATTTATTTTTTTAAACCTAAACCATATACTGTTGAAGGGGCAGCAAAGCGCACCGGCTTCAGCTAGTAATTTATAAAAATTGTTTAGAACATTGGTTAGTGTACGTATAAAAATCTACTTATTTTTGAAATAAACATTATAAAAATATTGACATATTCCAAGTGTTGAAGCATCTGCCTGTATTAGATCCTAGATTATTATAGCAAAAATAAAATTTCCGACAGGTGACAAATGTATGACAGAGGGCGGTTCGGAAACTTCTTAGCCTATAAATGAAAGAGAATAGTTTGTTTTTCAAAAATATTTTCATTTCTCAACATAATCTCCCGGAATTTCAATACTTTTAGTCCAACGCTTTTCTAGCAGTTCTATCCCTTGATAAAAAAGAAAATAGTTTTCCTTAAGGTCTTCAAAATAGTGGTTTACAACTCTTATTGTATCTTCATTTGAGGTAAAATGGCTGCCAACAAGGAATTTTTTAGATTTAGAAACAAGCAAAAGTCACTGGGAGCTAAAGCAGGAGAATAAGGTGGTTGGTCAAGCAACTCATTCCTTAATTCTTTAATTTTAGCCATTGCTAAAAAACACTATTGTGCGCTGGTGCGTTGTCTTGATGAAAAATTATTTTTTTGTGTTGCAAGCCAGGAAGTTTTTCTCAAATTTGTACATTAATTGATTCAAAAGGTTGCAATAGTAGTTTGAATTTATTCTTTTAACCTTTTGCAGATAGTCAATCAATAGAATACCTTTGAGGTCCCAAAAAAAAAAAAAAAAAACGTCGCCATAACCTTATTAGCCAATTGAATTGTTTTTACCTTCTTTGGGGAATATCCTCCAGCTTCAGTCTATTGGTTGGATTGTTCTTTTGTCTTTTGAGTATAGTGGCGACGCTTTTATCTCGCTTAAAACGATCCAAACAAGCTTGAGAAATGTTCATTCTTATGCGTTTCGGATCGACTGTTAACAAATGCGGCACCCTTCTTGCAGAATGTTCTTTATATAAAATTAAATGGACTTGACCATTTGAGATGCCCATGATATTAGCAATTTCACGTACTTTTATTCGTCGATCATTAAACACCATATCATGCACTTTGGCTACAATTTCTGTGAAACAGAATTTAACATGTGTTCATAACAGAGATGGAAGTTTCCACAACACTTAATTTTTTCTGTTTATACCGCGCTTTTGTGCTAGGCTAAAAAGTTTCTGAACTGCCCTCGTATATATGTTGTCAATATTTAATTTGTTTATGTTTTCATATTTTTGTAGAATTTATTTTTATCAACCTGTCGGCTTTATAATTTGTTAGAAATTAATGGAGTTTTATTTAAAACTGTTTACTGTTTTCTTTTCGAAAATTCAGCTAAATAATTTACAATATATCCATACAAAATAATCAGTTATAAATTTAGAAAACAACTGTTTAAACTCAACTAAATAATAGCCTCCCCAAAAATTCTTCAAAAATACCTATACTTATGTATATGGCGAATATGCTGTGTCTTTACACTTGAAGTACATACATACATTTATTACCTCCATTGAATTAAACAGGATTCCGCCTGCCAATTCGACATATCCGTCTGTCACCCAATACTGCAGTGAAACGTGATGTTTGAATTTTACATAGAAAATATTATTGTTTACTTAGTCCAACAATGGAGCTATGGCCAAAGAGCGCAGTCAATGCACTACTCTTTCTTTCGCCAACACTTTCATTTATCCAATGTATGAAATTCTGATTGGAGATTTTTTTCTGTGGTCTTAAAGAACTGCGAACCATTTAAAAGGTTCTGATGAAAGTTAAACAATAATACAAATGATTTTTATTTGATTGTAAATACCAAAATGTCTTTTTCTTCATTGGGCTAACGAACGGAACGAACGTTTGCTAAATATGCCATTTTTGAAGATTTTATGTTGTAAATAAGAAATGTGCAAGTAAAATAAATTTCTCTATATAGAAAACGGGACCAAGTACAAAAAACTCACCAACTGACTCAACAACCACAATCAACTAAAGGAATGTTAGAAGTGAGATACTGGTGCTGTTTTGTGTTTTTAATGTGTGATTCCCATTCAAAATAAATAAAAACAAGTAAGCAAAGGCTACAGTCGAGCGGGGCTGACCGTTGAATACCCTACAACACTATAATAAACCATACAGTTTATATAGGCGAAATACTCGACAGAATTTCACAAAATATTGTGACAAATAATAAAAGAAAACCATCAGGTTTCGTTCTCTAATTTTCGAATAATAGCAACTTAAACTAATTTCATTTCCAATTTAATGGTAGATGTTGCACGTAAATGGTCTTCCTAGATCTGGAACCAATATTTCCCAAAGACCAAAATCAGTCTCAGAAGTGGCAAAAGATTAACATTTATTATTGGTTTTTGACTGAAACTCATCTACATGAGATACAGACATTTGACTATATTCTTCAGCGAAATCAGCGTTAACGAAATAGTCAGAAGTGCGTCTTTCCTGTATTTGTGAATTCTCCAAAAAGTCACTGGAATGGACATTTTCGTATTTTGTCTATAAAAGTTGGCAAACTCCTTCACACATTGAATATTTTTCGAAGGCCATCCGAAATTGCTTGGCTTTTGCAATGTGAGGTAACCCCCATTCAAATGTGCGTGAGGATTGGGCGATAATTACGACCTGCCGACAATTTTGCAGTTTTTTGGTCAATTTCAACCCCTAAATATATAGCGATCATCTCCAAAAAAAGTAGGCTTCTATTCTGACCCTCATCTTATCCCCATGCAAAATTTCGTAAGGATCGGGCCATAAATGAGATCTGTATATGATATCCTGATATCCTAACTACTTAGTTTTGTTAGCTGTAGAAATATTACCAAATGTTTAATTCAAAATGAAAATATGCCAAAAATATGACAAAATTGAAAAAATATGAGAAAATTTTACGAAATCAATATTTTCATCTTAGAGAGATACTTTTATGCGATTTTTTTAGACGTTTTTTCTTTCCTGCCAAGAGGCCATTCTGAATTAATGAGAACTGTCGAAATCAGTTCAGCCGTTCTCGACATATAAGAGATGTTTCAAGCATATCTTCTTTGATAGACATATATATCGCACATATTTTGCTATATATCCGATTTGTTGGATAATAACATCAATGTAAAGTCAGAAGTAACCTTGTGATGGCTTTGTGATTTCGCCGGGATTTAAAATATTCACGGTTTAATGAAAAATTTTGATTTTTTTCAACACAAAAGATATGGCCTATTTTACCCGCTAAATATTATCCGATAACCACCCAAATTAGTAGGCTTCTTCCCCGCCCTAAACTCTAGCTACATGCGAAATTTCGCGTCGATTGGTCCATAATTGCGACCTGTATAGCTACTGCAAAATCCGACATTTTTCAGTAATTGGTCCATTTCAACCCCTAAACATTTGGTGGTCATCTCCAAAAGCAATGGGGTTCTATTCTGGTCCAAGCCCCACCTACATTCTAAATTTCGTGAAGATCGGGCCATAATTGCGACCTGTAGAGTGATTACAAATTAACATGGACAGACGGACAGACGGACGGACGGACATACATAGCTAGATCGACTCAGCTCGGCGAGCTAGGAAGATCCATATATACTTTCCTATATGGGAAATCAATATTTCGAGGTGTTACATAATTTTTGGCCCAATCAAACTTATAATACCCCCAACACATAGTGTTGTAGGGTATAAAAAAACCAAATACAATTAACCGACACTGTTAAACTAGCTTCGTCTTCTCGTGCTGCAAATCAAATTATTTCATTTATAAATTAATTACCTTATTAGGGACAAAATTAAAAAATCTTGCAAGTGAACTTGTTTTTTAAAAAAGAGGCTTAGACATTCAAAGCTTCATACAAAAAAATAATAATTGTAGCTAGTTTATTGATATTTTTGGTATCTCACAATGAATAATACTAACTGAAAATTGGAAAAAATGAATATAAAATGAATCGAGTACTGATATAGTTCAAACTTGGTCCCTGGTAGACTGAGGTTCATACCTGCACCCAAAACGGTAAACATTTTGAATACTATAGTAAACTATATTAAAATGTTTTTAAATGATTTAAATGATTTTAGACAACATTTGATCTTGCACAAATAAACAAACAATACTTGTAGCCTGCTAAGTATGTCCAATCTTTTGGAACGTCCCTCAAAAAGGGTATTCTGATGCCGTGGTCGATTAATACGAGCGGAGATCGACCATCGGCTGTTATTGCGGTCCACACCATCACCATGGCCGGCGCTTGAGTTCTGGTGGCCAACCGAAGGTGCACATTTTCAGCTGACCTCTTTGGCAAGTAGACACGATTATTTTGTTTGTTTACAAACTGCTGGACAACGAATGTTTTCTCATCGGATAAAACAAAATTCGGTAGTTCACCACTTTCGGCCAAGCGAAGCAACTCTTTAGCTTTGAGTATATTTTCTTTCTGTTGCGATGTAAGCTCTGGCACTTTTTTCGGTCACTGCGACGCGGGTTTCGATCAAGTCGCTTCTTTATTTCGAACCATTTTGCTGATGTGGTTGCTTTCTTCCGTCCACTTCCTTGACGTCGGGCTACGCGACCAGTATCACGGTAACGAGCGATAGTACGAGACACAAAAGATATATTCACATATAAATTGTGGAGTGGTCTAACGATAGCCACTTGTGGTTTTCCAGCCAAATATAAAGAAATCACACTATCACGCCTGAATTCTATCACTATTAACTTTTTTGCAGAAAAATTCTAACCAAAATGCTATTGTACGCTTGTAAACAATATAATGAGCTGTCACTGGAATAATTTTAACAGCTGTCGGACGAGTGGCTTAAAAACGACAGCAGTCTGAAGTTGGCTGCAGTTTTGTCATCTCACCCTGTTTATACAACTGATCAAATGCCGAGGCTATATGCACAATATCGCAAAAAACATAGCTGAAACAAAGGTTTGCTATTTTAAACCACGAAAATTGTGATAGTTTTTTAGAAAATTAAATATTTTCCGAACAGTAATGGCATGTTAGTTCCGAATACCGTAGAATTTTGATGTTGAAAAAATGTTAAAAAAAAACTTGCTGAAACCGGTGCGCCTCGCTATCCCTTTTGCTTTTATATACGTTCAAAATTTTATATACAAATACAAGAATTTAAAAAACGTATTTGTTGTAATGTTTTAGGATATACAATATTGTTTTTCCTTCAGGAGCGTAAACAAACCAGTCGCTCGGTCTACTCGACCATGACCGTGATAAATTTGGCAAATTCATTTTTGTGTCAAATTTTATTACTAATTTAGAATTTTGTTAGAATTGGACATATATATTGTGTTTGGTGCATAAATATATGAAATCTGTCTAAAAATATATATAGATGCTATATTCAAATCGGAGCCAATTTCAATATAATTTGGAAAATTCAAAATTAATTTTTGTGCCAAATTCGGTTACAGATTCCAAATTTCGCTGAAGTTGGAGATACACATTGTGTTTGGTGCATTAATATTTTGTGGAGGTCCCTGCGATTCTGATGCTTTAACTACAGTTCCCAGAGGAATTTCAAAATTTTATATGACCTTTGTTGCTTTTAACGATGCTATAATATGTCTGGAAATTTTTAGGAAAAGCTGTTCAGTGGTTTTTGAGGCCATAAATTACAAACAAACAATCAATGAAACGTACAAACATTTACCCCGATGTAACCCCGTTGAAAAAAATTATTAAATATCAAATATCGGGAAACCTGTATAATCAGTTATCTGCCAGAATAGGCGATGTAAAATACCAATTTGAGGATAAATATAGGCGATGTAAAATACCAATTTGAGGATAAATCCGTTGATATATCCTAAACCGGAATAGCACTAAATATAGAAAGGTATATACGAAGATGTTGATCTGTGTAGGTATTGTTCTGTCATAGGAATTGGTACGCATAACAAACTTCAAATGTCCAATTTGAAAATTCTGAAAATACAGAATATCGGTTGTTACACCTTTAGCGATTATTTCCTGTCAGAGAAGATGATGTCTTTTTTGAGCACCAAATATCAAATTTGAAACAATTACTGTGAAATATGTGGCTAAAATCAATAAAATACCAAGTATTAAGAGGAACCGATATATGGGGCTATATAAAGACCATGTCGTTGAAACCAAATGTCGTCCAAACCATTCTCTTGCATGTTGAGCAAGAAAATTCCGATGTCACTCGGAAGTGATCAACATTCAGTTACGTTACGATTCACACCATCTTTGAAGAAGTATGGTCCAATTATATCACTAGCCCATAAACCGTACACAAACTGTGACTACTTCTGGATACATTGGTACCGCTTGAAATGCTTCTGGTTGATCTTCATAGCTTATATCACCACAATATTTTTAATGCCACTAATTTTAAGATTTATTTTCATAAACTACTGTATTTTCCCTGTAATTATTGAAAAAAATTAATTTTGTCGCACAATGTAATTCTCATAAAATATACAGACATGTCACAAAATCGAAACGAATAGTTTTGCAATGAACTAAAATGGTAAAGACTAGACAAAATTCATTCTGAGAAAATGGTTTTTGGCTATACTATCGAAAACAAATCATGACAGAACCATGCTAATATAAAACAAGTAAGCAAAGGCTATGGTCGTTCGGGGCCGACTATGTGATACCCTACAACACCACAATATGTTTTGAACCCCTAAATCTTTTGCGATCATCTTCAAAATCGAGGGGCCTCTTGATGTCTGTCTCCAAATTTAGACTTATCTATATGTTTTGCTTGTCTACGATATTTGGCTATATTCGTCAACCAACTCAGCATAAAAAAGCTAGAAGTTCGTCTTTGGCGTGTATTGGATTTCGCCTGTAAATTATTTTCAGGGTTTCGGTAGAATGGAGATGTTGGTATTTTTTCACAGAAAAGTCCATTCAACCCGCTGTCCTAAACTCTAACTTCATGCCAGATTTCGTGTCCTTTGGTTTTTAGTTGTTGGTCCATTTCAACCCCTAAATATAATGCGGACATCTTGTGTAAATTTTCGTGAGGATCGGACAATAATTGCAATCTGCATATAATAACCCCAACCTGTGTTGTAAGATGACAAAATATTAAAAATGTATACTTCAATATTATAAGTCAAATTGCGATATGTAATATGAGGGGATGAGCATGAGATGGTTCTGCTTTCGGCTTATTACAATTACTTTTATGAAGAGGCTGAACAGACGTTTTCCGTCAAATTCGCCTACTTATATTTATGTGAAAGAATTCTTGACAGACGTTATACGTCAAATCTGAATATCTTCCAAACGTAATATTATTTATTAAGGAATATAATTTTATAATTACTTCCCCACTTATCACCAATTAAAAGCGGGTATGTTTATTTTATTATGTCTTTATTGAACAAGATTCGCAAGCAGAATGCCAGAATATCGACAGATCATCGTTACTTATAGGAATATTACAATGTAACAAAATAAAGTTAACGGGATCAAAATAAGACAAAGAGAAAACATAAATGGATTACATGTTGATTTGTTGTTGCAAAATTACGAATTGAGTGTTTCATTAACAAATTGAGTGAAACTATAATTATAGCAAAATGAGATTTTGTCAAATGAGTATAATGGAAATAATAACAATCATGATCATAAAAATAGCAGTGATATAATTAAAGTAATTTCATTTCAATTTAATATGATAAATTAAATAAAGCTATAGTGATGTGAACTAAAATATATTTTGGATGAGAGTCAGCACGTTACAACCTCCCCCTCTGCCATAGAAGTCGTCCCGACGATGTGGCAGGATCTAAGTCATCTTTTCCGTGGGCGGAGTACTCTTCTAGTGCAATCAATGGTTTCAGAACGACTTTTAGTTTCCTCATTGTTTGTTGCACTATTTGTAGTGTTACAGTCTTGTTGTTTGTCTTTGAAGATTTGTATATTATTGTTTGGATTTGTTGTTTTTGAAGCTGGGCGACCTCTCTTTCTTAGTGGGTATATTGGTTTATCAGTTTTACCGTCATACTTCGTTAATTGAGATATATGGTACGTTCCCATAGGGATTTCAGGATGTTCGATGGATGAAATAATGAAACACGAGGAACCTTTTTTATCGGTTATTAAATATGGACCGTCTCTTCGGGGTACGAACTTCGAAGCTATATTTTTATCAGCATTACTTAAAACGTGTGTCGCCACTAAAACTTTGTCTCCAATTTCCAAATCTTGACCTTTTCTACGCTTTGAATCCACATAAGCTTTGTTTCTGTCTTGCAATTTTTCAACCGATTCGTTAGCCTTTTCCATAACAGTTGCCATTTTCAACAAAAAAGGAGTTATTTGAGGTATAAAATTTTCGGACAGAATAACAGCTTTTAAATCGAGGTTTACTTCTAATGGACTCCTTAATTCACGACCAAATGTTAAATAAGCTGCAGAATATCCTGTGCTCTCGCAATTAGCAGTGTTCATAGCAAAACGAATCGAAGAAAGTTTGGAATCCCAGGATGTATGATCTGTGCCTACATATATAGCAAGTTGTGTTTTTAGGTCACGATTTTTCCTCTCAACAGGATTAGCTTCCGGGTGATACACAGGGGTGAAGGATTGTTGTATATTTAAGCAATATGTCAGTTTCTGCATGATCGCTGATATGAACTGTGGACCATTATCTGTATGTATCCGTCTTGGGACTCCGTAACGCAATATAATGTCATTTAATATGATTTTTGAGCAAATTTCAGCAGTAGCCTCTCTGATTGCAAACAATTCCACCCAACGACTGCAAATATCTTCTACTACGAGAATCCACTGATTCCCTTTTTGTGTACGTGGCAATGGACCAACGAGATCAATGGCAATAGTTTCGAATCGTTGTCTACTTGATACAGTTTGAAGGAGACCTACCGGTTTTAAGTTTGATGGTTTATAACGCTGACATTGCGGGCATTCTTTGACGTATTTGGTTATTTCAGATCGCATTCTCGGCCAATAGTAATTTTGCGTAATCCTGTTAATTGTACGCTCAATTCCGTAATGACCTGCCAATGGGTCGTCATGACATCTTTTTAATATATCCGAACGCATAGATTTTGGAATAACCAACTGTCCTAATTCAGAATCCTGATCAGAACAGTATCTGTATAGTACACCATCCACCAGAATGTATCCACGGCCTGTGTGTCGCAACACGTTATCATCATTGGTTTCGAATGAGTCTATAATATGTTTTATATCGCCGTCTTGCAATTGTAGGTTTCGTACATTTGCAGCACCTTTTGTGGGGAAATCTACTGATATGGAAAAACATTCACATTTAACATCAGTGTGAGTTTCTACCGGACAGGGAGGACGAGAGAGAGTATCGGCTACAACATTTTCTTTTCCAGGGGTATATCCAAATTTTATATTAAATGATTGTAGCTCTAGAGCCCACCTTGCTAAACGCCCTGTTGGTGATTTTAGTGAGAACAGCCATCTTAGAGGTTGGTGGTCTGTAAGAACATTTATAGTGGAACCTTCAATGTATCCCCGAAATTTCTTCACAGCCCAAACAACCGCTAAGGCTTCTCTCTCCGTAGTCGAATAGTTACGCTCGGCAGGCTGCAACAAACGGCTGGCATATTCTATGGGGTGTTCATCTTCTTTCTCCCCCTGCATCAGAACTGCTCCAAGCGCATAATCGCTAGCATCGGTTTTTAAATTGAATGGCTTATCTTCACTGACTTGTTTCAGGATTGGAGGAGACGACAACATCATCTTTAATGTCTCAAAAGATTTTTGCTGGTCTTCCCCCCAAATAAATTTTGCGTCTTTCTTTGTTAATTTAGATATTGGTTTCGATATATTAGCAAAGTTTGGGATAAAACGTCGGAACCACGAACAAGTTTGAAGAAAAGACAACACTTGCTTTATATTTTTCGGGCGTGGTCTTTGCATAATAGCGCTAGTTTTATTCGGATCTGGCATCAGTCCTTCGGCCGTTAAAATGTGACCAAGATACTTAACTTCTGACCTGCAGAAGAAAGACTTACTACGGTTAAGTTGGAACTTGAATTTCTGTATTTTCTCGAAAACCAATTTTAAATCCTTTATATGACTCTCAAAAGTTTTAGAGCATATAATAATATCGTCTATGTAAGCCAAAATTAAAACTTGTGGCAGACTGTTTCTGAGTTTATCAATAAGTCTTTGAAAAGTTGCCGGAGCATTTTTGAGTCCGAACGGCATTCTTTTGAAAATATAAATCCCAAACGGTGTAGTAAACGCAGTTTTGACCATGTCTCGCTCAGCCAATTTTATCTGCCAGTAACCTGATTTTAGATCTAGGGTTGACATGTACGACGTGGCTTTAGCTGCATGTAATAAGTCATCCATACGAGGCAAAGGATATTTATCAGTTACTGTGATGGCATTTAATTTTCTGTAATCTACGCATACTCGGATTCCTCCAGTTTTCTTTGGAACAATGACGACAGGAAAAGCCCATGGCGATTCCCCTTCTACAATAATGTCCTTTTGCAACATGTCATCAATCTCTATTTTTAGTTTTTCTTTCATGGCTGGGGAAATTCTGTAAGGAGGACATGATATGGGAGCATTATTACCCGTATTTATATAATGTTCAATATATGGGACCGTATCCATTTTGTCTTCAAAAATTTCCTTTACATTTGTTAACAATTTTTCAATGACTTCTTTCTCTTGTAAGGACAAGTTTGTTCCTTCATCATCCTTCAGAACGAAATCAAACGCATTTAGTTCAAAAATGTCAACTGAATCCCTTCTTCGTTTCATGGGAGGAAATAATTTGGAATCAATTTGTGGCTGATAGTTTTGGGGAACAGAGTCTTCAAAAATTCGATTTATAGATCTAGGCGAGTAATCTGTGACGTTGTTAGAGGTGGTTGCATTGTTTTGTTCGATCAGTGATAAATAACTATTTACTGCATTTTGATCCTTTATGTTGGTATGTGTTATTGGTATCGAACGTATTTCACAAGGGTTATTCATTTTAAACTCGAAATTTTTATTGGGCTCATCTTTGAAATGCCAACATCTATCTGCCAGGTCCAAAACAATATTAGCTTGTTCCATAAAATCTATTCCAATCAGTGTTCGGTTATCTTTAGCTTTGGGTAAACATATAAAGCGTATTTTCCTGAAACGTTTTCCAATGAGAATTTTGACTATTGTGGAAAATACTGTTTCCTGCCGAGGTATTCCATCAGCTAAAATAATTTCTGCCGAAACACTTTGAAATTCGACCTTTCTTTCCTTAAGCTTTTGAAAAAGTTTATATCCTGCTACACTGGTTCGGGCTGCCGTATCAAAATACGCTTCGCCGTCCATACCATCTATATTGATCACAACTGTTGGTACGTTTCTGCCCACAATGGTAGTGGAAAGGGAATTAAAATCCAATTTTTCTGGACTATTTATTGTGTTTTTGTTTTTGTTGCAGTTTGGGCAATTCGCTCTAAAGTAGCCAGCTGCACCGCAACCGTAGCAATTTATTGCCTGTTCTCGTTCTTTGGTATTACCTCTCCTGTCCGATTCTATCTTTTTGTAGCATGTATCAATTGTATGATTTTTCTTTCGGCAAAAGGAGCATCGAATATTAGGTCTTTCAAACGATTCGGGCCTCGGTTTAGGCATATTATTTTCTTCACGAAACATTTCAATATCTCTAGCCTTATGAAGCAAATCTTGAAACGTTTTTACATCATCTCTAGATAATTTTTCCCTTATGAACACATTAAGTTGAGAGAAGATTATGTTGATCATAGTCTTTTCTGACAATCTATCAGACAGTTGAGCAAAAAGTCGACGTTTTCGACATATAAATGAGTCGGTGGATTCAAGAATTTTCTGCTTATCCTGCGTTATTTCTGCAAATATACGCCAATCGGGCTTTGGGGGAGAAAATGCTTTGCGCAAAAAATCAATAGCCATATCAAAATTTTTAGCCTCATGTTGGACTCCTTGCCACCATGTGGATGCATAACCTTCCAATAACAGCGGAAAACTTGTTAATGCTAAATAATCCGATACATTTTGGGCCTCTTTATAAACGAGTATTGTGGCTATGAAACCTTCCACTTTCGTCGTGTTACGGCCACCGTTAAATCTTGCACTACAGTTAACAAAAGTGGTTTTTGGTTCTGTTTTTGCATTAACGTTATTCATAAGTTGATGAAATTGGTCCTGGGTAAGTGTAACGTTTACGGGGTTGTTGTTAGAAAGGCTACTATTATCGACAATTGTGCTAGTTTGTGACATAGAAGATTGAGCTGACAATATGACATTCGGCGAAACATTTTCGTTACGCAATAGCGGATTCGGTATGTCATTACCAGGGTTTTGTGCAACATCCACATTTTGCGCAGAATTAGGGTCACTATTTGATCGGATTGGAGCAGAAAATTGACTTAAAGGAGCTACATTAGAAGTATTTGTGGTGGTACGTGGACTTCTCCTAGGTGGATTTGATAAATCACCATTTGAAGGCGATGCATGATTATTGCCTGAAGTGTTTGGCGTGTTTCTGGGGCTGCGACGAATCATCTCGATGTAATTCTTTTGTACCCACAAACAAATAAAACAAACAAATCTCCAAACAACAACTACAAACTGTAACAACGTCTTCAAATTATGTGGATTTTTATAGTTGGGCGCCAATGTAATATGAGGGGATGAGCATGAGATGGTTCTGCTTTCGGCTTATTACAATTACTTTTATGAAGAGGCTGAACAGACGTTTTCCGTCAAATTCGCCTACTTATATTTATGTGAAAGAATTCTTGACAGACGTTATACGTCAAATCTGAATATCTTCCAAACGTAATATTATTTATTAAGGAATATAATTTTATAATTACTTCCCCACTTATCACCAATTAAAAGCGGGTATGTTTATTTTATTATGTCTTTATTGAACAAGATTCGCAAGCAGAATGCCAGAATATCGACAGATCATCGTTACTTATAGGAATATTACAATGTAACAAAATAAAGTTAACGGGATCAAAATAAGACAAAGAGAAAACATAAATGGATTACATGTTGATTTGTTGTTGCAAAATTACGAATTGAGTGTTTCATTAACAAATTGAGTGAAACTATAATTATAGCAAAATGAGATTTTGTCAAATGAGTATAATGGAAATAATAACAATCATGATCATAAAAATAGCAGTGATATAATTAAAGTAATTTCATTTCAATTTAATATGATAAATTAAATAAAGCTATAGTGATGTGAACTAAAATATATTTTGGATGAGAGTCAGCACGTTACAGATAGATAATATCACAAAAAAATGTCACAAAATACTACAAAAACTATATTAACGTCATTATTGGCATCTTTTTTGCGCTTTTTTAGATTTAATTTTTTATGAATCGTCGAGATTTGTCAAAATCGGTCCAGATATTCTTAAGATATAAGCATTATAGCTAGGGGATGTTAGCCTTTGTATATATACATTGTATATATTTCGCTATATATATCCGATATATTTACTATCGACATCTACGTAACGGTCAGAATTGACTTGTTCGTCTATTTGTGATTTGCCGGGATTAAAAATATTTGCGGTTTAATGGAAATTTTGACTTTTATTTAACACAAATGTTATGGTCTATTTTACCCACTAAATATTACCTGATGACCATCAAAATTGGAAGACTTCTGCCCAGCCCTAAGCTCTAGCCCCATGCTAACTTCCGTCGATTGGTCTATAATTGCGACCTGTAGAGCAACTGAAAAATCAGGAAAATGTTCCGTTTTTTGGTCCATTTCAACTCCTAACTATTATGCGATCATCTCCAAAGGCTTCTATTCTGGACTAGCCCCATCTCCATTCAAAATTTGGGAAGGTCGGACCATAATTGCGACCTGAAGAGCAATTACAAATTAACATGTATTAAAGCCTTGGACACGCAAACATTTTGGCCGCAGACCTTGGACATTTCAACAGGACTCAGCACCACCGCACTAAGCACGCGCCACCAAAGAATGGTTACAAAATGAGGTTCCTCGCTTCATTTCCAGCGCACAATGGCCACCAAAATCTCCAATCCGTTGGACTATTGTATCTGGAGTATTTTGGAAAGCAAGTTTGGCACCAAAAAATACCAAAGTGTCGATCACCTCAAGCCAGCGCTTCGCCGGGAATGGACCAAAATACGGCAGAACAACATTCGGGCAGCGTGTGACGGTTTCATTCTTTCCAAAGGTGACAAATTCTAACAAATCTGAATTTATTCTAAAATTTGATGCTATTTCCGACATTTTTTGCTTTCATACATTTTATAAAATCAGAAAAAGGGGAAATTTTTGATTTTTGACATTTTTCCATTTTTTATCTCACCCATATAATTTAATACGAATTAATGCTTATTGTGTGGCAAATGCGTAGTAATATTGATCCTAGTAGTAAGTTAGAAATATTTGTGAAAACTGGTTCAAAAATGTATGATGTTTCATCCGATATGTTATTGAAGTCTTCCGGAAGATATGCCTACAGCCTGATCTAGAGATATCTCTGCTTTTATAGTTATTTCCCTGTCATTTGATGTAGATGATCAACGAACATTGTAGAATTTTGAACCGTATGATTAATTTCCGACTAGAACAATCTCTGTCAGTTTTGACAGAATCGGTTTAGATATAGCTATAATATTCATATGTCTCATCCGATTTCATATTTAAGCCCTACCACAGTATAATTTGTACTCCGAAGAATGATGCCCCCCTCAAATTTGGCGAAAATTAATTTAGATTAAAATATATCTTTCGATGTTAAATTTAGATTAATATTATTTATTTTACACCAATTCCCAACACACAGTTTGTTTTCGTTACGGGAATCTCTGTAGATATGATAACCGACACCAATCTCCATCCCGACTTGCATCTTTTTTTTGTATTTAATTTCAATGCTCTTCAAATTCAACATTAAAATTCCCTAACTTTATTTCCCTGATTTATGGCAATTTTAATGCCTCGCGTAAACGCCATTGGTGGTGTTGCTTCTCAAGTTCGAGAGAACAAAAAAGGAAATTTCAAAATTCATATTGTCAACCTAATACGCTTTTGATTACCTCCTTCCGGTGCGTAGCACTTACATCATGTTACAGTGCAGGAAATACAATGATCGATTGTGAATAGAGAAGTGTGTCTAAAGATAACAGTAGCAACAACGACAACAACAACAACACCAAGTAGAGCAGCAGGAGCAGCAGCTTCATCAACAATGCAATAAGACAATGTAAAATTGTTGGTGCTGTTGTTATTGTTATCATTGGTCTCTGTTATTGTAGTGTTGGTGGTATTATTGGTTTTGAGTAAACAACAGGATAACATGTACTTATGTTTCATCGATACACATCTGCATACACGCTCAACCAGGCACACACATACACACATACCACCGACCCACCCACACACTAACTCACTCACTCATCTACAGACATGGTCATACATAATACACGCATATTCAAACATTACGAGCACACTTCCGTTTTATGAGTGATGATTGCGGTTTCGACAGGAGAGCTGAGTCGAGTTGGGGTGGCAGAACTTGTGGACCTCCATGGATTTTGTAATTGCTCACTAGCCAAAAGTTGTCCACATGCCATCGTCATTTATGTCCAATTGATGTTGGCAATGTAAGGGTAAAGTGCCGGAAAGGCAAAAACACAATGGAATACATGGAGTAGTCAGTCGCCAGTTCATGGGAATGCTATTACGAGTCCGTGTGTATGGATGTGTGTAAATGCAGCTCCATGGATTTGAATAGGCATGCAAGTGGCTCTGTATGTGTGTGTGGATGTGAATGTCTCCGTGCATGCTGGATTTATTTTTAATCCTATTGATGAGGTGGATTTGTTCTCCGTTTCTCCTCGACGGTCACAAGTGTAGGACCCGTTTTTCTTACTTGGTCATTTTGTTTCGGCCAAAATGATGTTGGTCACTTGTTGTAGTTGCCATCGTTGTGCCTGTAATCTTCTCGGGGATTATTGTTTTATGTTATGATGTGCATATGTGGGTCCGGGCCTCATGAATTTGTCGATGCTTGTTTCTCTTTAATTCGATTTCCTGCTGTCATAATGAATTTATCATTCGAAAGTTTGATTGTGACACATGTTTTATTTCCCATTCATAATAATTTTTAATGATTTTTATTTTTCAAATATTGAATATTACGCCGGTTCAACATGTAATAGTGCATTTTCTTGTCGAAAGATGAAAAAAAAGAACCGTTTCATACGCGATGCTTAATGCGCAGCAGGTTACTATAAACCATTTAAAAATCTCAGTTCTAAAAAAAAAACAAATAAAACTGATGTATACATACCCGAAACGGAAGAGTATGAATTGAATTTATATCAACTTTATATTGTGTAAAGTGCAAATATCCAACCTAGAACTGTATCATTTTATATTTATTTAATTCTATATTAACAAGCAGCCAACAGTATTGTGTGTAGGGTAATTACACTTTTTCCAACTTTTAAAAATAGTACAGAAATATTGCATAACATTAGGTTGGAGCGAACCACACATTACAAAAGAGAATCTGGGTCAATGGGAAACCCATTTGGTAAATATTTATCAGACTTTTTTCTATCGAAAATCAGCCTAATTAAACAAACGTACCGTCGTTTACATAAACTTATAGGGAATTATATTTGAAAGCTATATCCAAATCTGAAACCTTTTCGATAAAATAAAATTGACAAGGGTATTTCTAGAATGTATCTAATATCTTGTACTGAAAAGTATTGTTATATATTGAAAGGGCTTTGGGGATGAAATACGTATATATGAAAGATACCAACTGGTACGGCCCGCGTTACCGCCCGTAGTTTTATTCCTTTATTCATACCCAGCGGGGAAATAAATTGGTTTTAAACTAACTTAAATTAGTTAAAAAAACACAACTAGTTATTTTTTGATTTATTTCCTTATTTTAATATGGGGATGAGTTTTTTTCATTCAAATTGGTTGACTTCCAGATGATTTTACAACTAACTTATAGTCTTAGTCAATATATATAAAAATCATTTGTTGTTCGTTTGTAATGGAATCAGTTGAGAACGACTGTATTGATTTGTATAATTTTTTTGTACAAACGTTCGTCATACCCTGAGTTAGGTTTTTAAAGAAAAAAATATTGACCACGCCTACTTTTACGCCCACTATTTCGATTCATCTAAAATCCTTATATTTGCCAAATAATTAAGATATCGGCTTGAAAATTATTATACGAGATACTGTTGACCTTCCATCTAGTCCCAGGTATTTATTTGACCGCTGGGGAACTGACCACGTCTACTTTTTAATCTGTATATATTGATATGGATAATTATTTTAATTATTCGTTCTACCCCGAGTTAGGTTTTTATTCAAAGAAAAAGCGCCCACGCCCAATTTTACGCCCATTTTTTTGATTTACCTAAAATCCTAATATTTGCCAAACCATGAAGATATCTGTTCCGTAATCTTGACTCTTCCTCCAACCCTAGGTATCTTTGGGGTCAGAGGAATTGCCCATACCTACTTCTTTAAATCCATATGTAAAAATTTAAAAAAAAGTTTAGTAACACATTAGTTGAGAACGGCTGGGCCGATTTGACTCAAATTTTCTTTTGGTTATTTGTAATTACAGTGGAAACGTTTTCATGAAAGAAAATGTTAAGAAAAGCCTCTATAAAAATCGCGGAACTGAAAAAATTGACTTTACTATTTTGATATGGAGTTTTGTGTAGAATTGTTTCAAAATGCCTTTTGGAATTTAAAATTCTTATTGAAAAAAACCGAAAAAATCGAGAAATTTCGCATATTTTCTATACATGCCGTTATATGGTTGTCAAATCAAAATTTTCAATTTTGACTAAAATATACTTTTCAAAACATCAAAACATTAAAAACTTCAACGTACTTTTAAATTCAGGCTATGCAAATAGTAGCCAGATATTTCTGGCATTGATTTCACAATACCGAAAACTTTAAATGTCAAGTTACAGATAATTCGGTGGAAATTGCAACAAAAACATGCAAAAGGACGACTTTTTAGTGGTACTATTATACCTAAACGAAACTGATATATTCTAACTTCCTAGGAATATTGTAGTTTAAAGATTAACCTAAATATTTCGCCTTTATTGCGATTTCAACGAACGCAAAGTTTGAAAGACGCATATTAAATTAGAGGTCACCAAAAATCGTAATTACAGATGGCGAATGAAGAGGCTCACGGACATAATCAACAAAGATTTCAATTTTTTAACATACTTTATGTGGTCCCTAATTTTTATAAATCGATGAAACTTTATTTATGATAGGTCAATAAAAGTCATATTGCCAGGATTTCAATTTAGGAATTACTATCGATTCTGAAGTCCAAAACTGCAAGAAATTGACTAGACATGGAAATAATCCATCCAATGAGAACTTAAAATGCAAAATTCATTGGGACTGCAATCAGTGAAATACCAAATACCACTGTTATATGCGAACTATACAAATAGTGGAGCAAATTAAAAATTTAGTAAGAAAAGGATTCATATCATCGGAAAATTCTCCCGAAACCTTAATAAATAGTAACCTTAACTCACATGCAACGTTATACGCATACTATGCACTATCGTCAGCATTTACACTGCGGGAACTTACACTTGGAAAATTGTTTGGTTGGTAGATAAAAATCCCAAAAAGGGGTTTCGGGTCAAACGTTTTTAGAGTTTCGCAAAAGTTACGATAGAGTTTTAAATTTGATACAGTCCTAGGGGCTTCATGAAGAATTAGTGGTACAAAGTATGTATCAGGTCGGTCTAAATTGATGTAGTCCCTAAAATGAAGTAGCCCCTTTCAAATTCCACAAAATTTTGGTAATTTGAGATTTTAGGAAGAACAACACTTTTCTTTTAACTAATTATAAGAATAGTCCATTGATTTGGTATAACCCTTATATGGAGGTATCCGCTGATTTCAGCTATTTCCAGCGTCTTGGTCCCATTTTCAATTGATTTTACCCTTATTTGGCATCTTAGCTTCTAAGGGGGTAGAAGACATTTTCGCGGAAATTTTTTTGATTATATTTTCGAATCGATCAGACTTAAAATGTGTGTTAAGGCTAATTTGAGGGTAGAGGGCTATTAAAAAACAGTAAATGTATACTTTTTAATAGATGTGATCTATTATTTAGGTTTGAACCTCTCAAATTAAAACCTCTAGCTGAAAATAATTATGCTTTAAAAACTATGGATTAAAGATTAAAAGTACGGGCCGGCAACGCGGACCAGACTAGCTAGTTAGTTTATAAAAAGTTAGTTCATATGTGCAGTATTCTACAACTAACTACAAATTGGTTGAAAAGTCATCTGAATATCAACTAGTTGTGGTTTCTTAACTGGTTGATCTTCAGATGACTTTTCAACCAATTTGTAGTTAATTGTAGAATAATGTATTTATAACCATCGATTTTCCCAACAGGTTGAGAAAAGTCCCGTAGGGATGTTATATATTTTTTTAAACCATATTAATTCACAGATCTGGCATCAGCAGAAATGGTTCGAAAAGTAAGAAAGCGACTTGATCGAAACCCGCGTCGCAGTGGCCGAAAAATGGCTCTTGAGCTGAACATATCGCAATATTCCATTCGGCAAATGTTGAAATATGAGCTCGGGGTAAAGCCATTAAAATTCCAAAAGGTGCAAGGACTTACACCGCATTAGAAGGAAAATAGACTCAAAAGAGCTAAAGAGTTGCTTCGCCTGGCCGAAAGTGGTGTACTGCCGAATTTGGTTTTCTTCGATGAGAAAACATTCGTTGTCCAGAAGTTTGTAAACAATCAAAATGATCATGTTTACTTGCCAAAGAAGTCAGATAAAAATGTGCACCTTCGGTTGGCCACCAAAACTGATGGTGTGATGGTGATGGTGTGGGCCGCCATAACAGCCGATGGTCGCTCTCCGTTCGTATTAATCGACCGTGGCATCAGAATAATGCCGTATATTATCGCGAAAATATTCTGGAGGGTGTATTAAAGCCTTGGGCATGCAAGCATTTTTGGCCGCAGACCTTGGACATTTCATCAGGACTCAGCACGCTCCTCCCGAGAATGTTCACAGAATGCGGTTCCTCGCTTCATTTCCAGCGCACAATGGCCACAAAAATCTCCGGGTACCAATTCGTTGGACTATTGTGTCTGGAGTATTTTGGAAAGCAAGGTTGGCACTAAAAAATACCAAAGTGTCGATCATCTCAAGCAAGCGCTTTGCCGGGAATGGTACGTATATGGTGTACAAGAACCTAAAATCGGATAAGATGTATATCGAAGCTATATAAAAATCTGAACGGATGTCCATAAACTTTGGTAGAGGCATTTTCGTGCTGTATCTCATGTACGGCATCAAATATTCTTGTTGTTGAGGGCATATGACGAATGTAAGGGACTTTAAGACCAAATCGGATGAAACATATATATGGGAGCTATAGCTATATGTGAACCGATTTTCATCAAAATTTGAAGTACTCGCTTCTGGGCTGAATTCGGTCGAAAGTAGCAAAATTCACTGACTGGACTGATATTAGCCATTTGGTGCACAAGAAAACTAAAATCGGATGAAGGTATATATGGGAGCTATATCTAAATTTGGACCGATGTTCAACAATTTCAAACAAATGCACAAAGACGTAATACCCTCACCACTATGTGGTGTGGGGTATAAATATTGGTATGGTCAAAATTACAAAAAAATCGAACATTAATATCCAATTTATGGAAAATCATAAATTCCTATATTCAGCAAGTTGTAAAGAATCTTTGACTTGTTTCGCAAGTTATGATAGATAAAAGTATGGAAAATTGTGACCCTTTGTGAGTTAGGTACCAGAAGGGGTTCACAGATATGTAGCATCTTCACAACAGATCTTGTGTTAGCAAAAATGTTTGTATGTGTGAAATTTGAAAAGAGTTGGATGCTTATTTCGCTTTCTTTGAGCTTTTTGTTTTTCAAAATCTTGAACCCTATGTGGGGCAGGAAATGGTCCGATCTCTACCATCTTTATAACAGATCTTGTGTTGATGGAAATTTTTCGGAGGAGGTACCAGAAGAAGTGGATCGGTGTATTCCATCTTAACACCATATGTTAAGATTTACAAAGTTGGAGTAAAATCGAATTATCGTTTCTCTTTCTGTGCAAAAAATAGTTTTTTTTGAAAATTTAGATCTTTTTGGGGGAGGTGCCAGAAGGAGTGGAGCGATATTGCCCATCTCCGAAATCGATCTAAGTCGGTCGATTTAAAGTGTTGTAAAAGCAGGATCCAGTTTTTCAGCCATAGACTTTAGTCTGAGAGTTTGAAATCTAAATTAAATAGCACATCTATTAAAAAGTATATATCAACTGATTATAATAGCCCCGTGTAATAACTCATCTCAATTTTTTGTATTGTGGAGAGCTTAACAATATGACCAGTAATTTGGAGTTTGCAATATTTAGGAAATCGTTCTGAGAGGTATATAGTTTTGTCCACCTCATAATTGAGGGCATAATGATTTCAGAATAATCAAAATTAACTACTCAAAAAATCTCTAAAAAATACCATAAAATCAGTATAGTTCGGTGGACCGGGAGATACTGTTTTGTGGGGCCTATACAAAAATATGTACCTACAGGGTGAGATGAAAATCCACAAGCCACTCGTCCGACAGCTGTTGAAATTATTCCAGTGACAGCTCATTATATTGTTTACAAGCGTACGAAAGCATTTTGGTAAGAATTTTCTAGAAAAATAGTTATTCGTTATGGAACTCAAGCGTGACAGTGTGATTTCTTTATATTTGCGTCGCAGTGACCGAAAAATGGCTCGTGAGCAGAACATGTCGCAATATTCCATTCGGCAAATATTGAAAAAAGAGCTCGGGGTAAAGTCATTGAAATTATTACATCGCAACAACAGAAAGAAAATAAACTCAAAAGAGCTAAAGAGTTGCTTCGCTTGGCCGAAAGTGGTGAACTGCCGAATTTGGTTTTCTCCGATGAGAAAACATTTGTTGTCCAACAGTTTGTAAACAAACAAAATGATCGTGTTTACTTGCCTAAGAGGTCAGTTGAAAATGTGCACCTTCGGTTGGCCATCAGAATTCAAGCGCCGGCCATGGTGATGGTGTGGGCCGCCATAACAACCGATGGTCGCTCTCCGCTCCTATTAATCGACCGTTTCATCAGAATATTATCGCGAAAATATTCTGGAGGGTGTATTAAAGCCTTGAGCATGCAAAAGCTTTGTGTCTGGAGTATTTTGGAAAGCAAGGTTGGAACTAAAAAATACCAATGTGTCGATCACCTCAAGCAAGCGCTTCGCCGGGAATGGGCCAAAATACCGCAGAGCAACATTCGGGCAGCGTGTGACGGTTTCATTGGCCGTTTGAAGGGCATAATTCGTGACAAAGGTGACCAACTCGAACAAATCTAAAATTATTTGATGCTATTTCCGACATTTTTTGCTTTCATTCAATAAAATTAAAAAAAAAAAAAACAAGTTAAAAAACAGTAAGTTCGGCCGGGCCGAACTTTGAATACCCTTCATCATTTGGAACGAATTTAAAAATTTTCAAAAAATAAAATCCTTAAAAAATTCTGTTACAATTTTAAAAATACCGAAGATAGTAGTTATATTGGAGTGTATACGACGTGGACCTACATATGCATGTTTGTCATAAGCCATTACAATATACAAATTCTAAACTTGAATTAAACGGACAATAATGTAGCTAAAATCATCAAAATATCGTGTATAGGGAGGTACCGTTATATCTGCAGTGAGAAGACCTGAACCAACATAGACAATTTTCTGTCACAGACTGAAGTTCCCATTATGAACTCTAAATACGTAATTTGAAACAATTCTGGTGAATAATGACGCTAAAATCATCAAAATACCGAATATTGGACGATACCGTTATATGGGGGCTATATGGAGACGTGGACCTGCACAGACAATTTTCTGTCATAGGCTGTGGTATCCATTACGAACTTCGAATACCAAATTTGAAACAATTCCGGTTAATAATGTCGCTAAAATCCGTGGTACCGTTATATGAGGGCTATACGAAGACGTGGACCTGCACAGACAATTTTCTGTCTTAGACTGTAGTATCCGTTTTCGAACTTCAAATACCAAATTTGAAACAGTTTCGTTGAATAGTGTCGCTAAAATCATCAAAATACTGAATATCGGGAGGTACCGTATATGGGGACTACATGAAAACGTGACCTACATGGCCCATTTACGAACTTAACCTGCCTGCTGAAAAAATAAACAGTGTGCAAAATTTTAGCCTTCTATTTCAATTCGTACAAAAGATAGCGTGATTACAACAGACAGACGGACAGACAGACAGACGGACATCGCTAAATCGACTTAGAATTTTACCTGATCAAGAATATATATACTTTGTTGGGTCTGACATGATTATTTCCAGGAGTTATATATATACCCTCCATAGTATGGTGGAGGGTATAAAAATTTAAAAATGATGGCGACCGACTGATACTTTTTAACTTATTGTTATTTGTTTTATATACATAATGCAGATCAACCGAAATTTCCCTTTCATTATCTTGCGTATTAACTATAATTTCAAAGGATTTCACAGTAATTTCAAATCGCATAGATAAGACACTCCACGATCTATCTACCTTACTGTACAAACAATTATTTGGCACTGAGCTTTGTTTATCTGCTGAATAGAATAAGGATATGGTCTAATCCTTGATAACGGCATTCACTTGCCATGTGTATGCTAGAAACTGTTATGTGGGACAAAAAGTAGAGAGAAAGAGACGCTGTTCTGCTCTGGAGCTTGGAGTTTATGATGGCACAGAGTATGTTTATGTCCTCTTGGGGGCAAACCCAAGTATTCTTATTCTAACTTTGGAAGTTTTTGGGATCATTTGTTTTGTGCATCTATAGCTTTGGCATTTCTTCCTTGTGGTCTGTTTTAATGCTATTCCATGCATGTACACATTTGTACCTCTTAAGTTTCATTATACCTTTGAGTATTTCGCCTCTACTTGTTGGCCTGCAATATACAGTATGTATATATGTAACTCAACATGTAGATCTACATGTAGACACACACATACATACATATATGTGTGTATGCATGTTAAATATCCTTTTGTTTCCATACGACTATTAACAGGATGCCATGGAATTGTTTTGCTGATACTGAGGTGTAAAATATGTTGGTACTTCTTTACAGCTTATTTCCTTTGCTACATATGGCTTTAATTTGCTCCCGTCGAGGAGGTGGAGGAGGATTAGGAGCAGTTAGAGTTTGTGTGCGTCTGTGTTTTTTTCCTCAGCTTGTTATCCAGGGAGTTTTCAAGGCATCTTGGATAGTTTCGATGGAGACCGGCAGTGTTCGTGTGCTAACGTTGCATTGTCATGATTGTGTTTTCACAATAAACAACTTGTTACTCGTTTTTAGTCAAATGAGGTTACACAACACGCCAGCGTCTGCAAGGAATACTAATGCCACAATGCAGTCTTCAGTCAAGAATTCCATTTGGAATTGAGTCCTTTTGGATTCCCCAGTTCAAGTGGATGACGACGATAATGATGGCATCCAACGGCATCTGTTGATTGCGTTGACAGCATCACCTTATTTTGGTTGGCCGATAATTACCGCAAACAAACAATTCGGAAAGGTAAATGTTGTCGGGACGATTATGTCTTCCTCAGATAGAATCTTCGTCTTGATTGTATTTTGGTATCAGATCTAGAGATTGAAGACAAAGAGATGCTCCCAATGGCATAAAAGAACGGAAAATGGATGTCAATAAGTTTGTAGAGAAGTTCAAGCTAAGAGAGGTTACCCCGAAAGTGAAAATTTTCAAGATATTTTTGGTGTTCGGCCTTTGCCCGTTGCATGATCTTGAAATACATTTCTCTCTATGTGTATCAATCAGTAGCTGATATAGTCGATTCATAGGGCACCCCCGATGTAGCAGTGGCGATCCCATTTCCGCCCCTGCCGACCGAGGGACCAACTAATAATTACATAGGAGCACGTACAACTCATTGTCCGAACTATGGAGAAAGGAGCTCGCTACAGTAAGACCGATTGAACAAATTTCCATTGACGCGATAATGATTATATAACGTAAATTAATCGAATATAGCAAAACTAAGGTAGGGGGTCGAGACATGTTTGATCACAGTCTTCTTTTGAGGTGACTTAGGAAATAATATCATATAAAGGGTGTGTTTTTAAGCTCGATAGAACTTGGAATTTTAAAAAAATAAAACAAAAATTAAATTTTAATCATTTTTTTTTTTATTCGAAAGATCAATACGGGACATAACATTTGAAAATGATTTCGGGCATATGGGCACCGCGGCCGTTCTTGACGAAGTGCATTCTGGACGTCCAATTTTTGGCCACTTTTTCGGCACAGCTGGCCGTATGTCACGAATACACGAACAATGCTGGCCTTTAAGGCGTCAATTGTTTTGACTTCACGTAGCCCCACAGGAAATAATCGAGAGGTGTCAAATCGCACGACCTTGAAGGCCAATTGACAGGTCCACTTTTCGAAATCAACTTATCGCCAAATTTTGATTTCAAAAAGTCGATGGTTGCGTTCGCCGTATGGCACGTTGAAACCACATCTCCTCCGGATCAATGTCATCCATATTTTTAAACAAAAAATTATTGATCATGGTGCGGTAATGATCTCCATTGACCGTAACGCGAGCTCCGGCCTCATTTTTGAAGAAATATGGTAATATGATGCCACCAGTGTGAAAACCGCTCCATACGGAGCATTTTTCTGGATGTAATGGAGTCTGTAGGGTCTCTTGTGGATTGGTCTCACTCCAAATGCGGCAATTTTGCTTATTAGTGTTAGGCAGCTTACTGTAGATTTATAAGGGATTCTCCAGTCACTGCTGTTTGGATCGTATACAATGACAAGGAGATTGGTCTAACAATCTCTACAGTTTATGGCTATCTCTAATTCACTAACAATGGTTGAGCTACGGTTTTGCAGACCCTTTGGGACTACGAGGCAGGCAGCTGTAAAACAATGAGCTGAAGCTCCTGTGGAACAACGCGTCGGTGGCTCCTGTTGACAACGAGTCGAAGCCCCTTTATAACTAAATTACTGGCCACTCAACTAAATTGGAGCCAGCTCAAACGTATTCCCAGATATCGATTCTGTTATTCGGAGAATATTAAATGATTCAGAAAATCAATAACTACCCTTAGGTAAGCCCCTGCAGTAGCAAGCCGCCCTCATCATAAAACAAACTGAACCCTTTATGAGACAGACATCATCAAGGCAACAAGAACTAGATACCTTATTAGGCATCTGTCAAAAGCTGATTTTCAGTTATAGCCCCTTTTTTTACTTATTCCTTGTATCGTTATATGAGGGCGATACAAAAACTTGGACCTTTACATACAATGTTTCGCCCCATTATGACCTACGAATACCAATGTTTCTACCAATCTGTGAAAAAATGGGGCGAAAATCATCAAAATACCGAATATGGGCAGGTACCGTTATATGGCGGGTATACCATACGTGGACCGATATAACTGGTTTTCAATATCAACCTTTCTAGACATAATACATATTGTTGTTTAAAATGTGAATTTCGTGATTGCAGCAGACAGAAGGACATCGCTAAATCGACTTAGAATTTTATGCTGAATATGAATATATATATACTTTATGGGGTCTGCGACAAATATTTAGGATTGTTACAAATGGAATAACAATGTTAATATACCCTCCTTTTCAAGGTGGAGAGTATAAAAACAATTTATTTGTCCGACAACATCATTATTTATCTGTCGGAAATATCTAATAATCGGCCATAGTATTTAAAATAATGCAAACATTTCAAATTTAAAAGGAGATTTTGTGATTCATAGGTCCTTGCTTCATATCCTTAACTTACTTTTTGATCGGATCCACGAGACTGTACAAAATGTCTCTGTCGTGATGAATTTATGTATTGACGAAATCAGCATTACGTAAAGGACATAAGTACCCCTTCATATATTTGCAATTTCGCTTGGAAGTGACTTGCAGTCTTATGACCATCCAAAATGGTAGGCTTCTGCCCTCTGCTTAACTCCAGCTTCATTAACTCGTTTCGAGTAGATTGGTTTATATTGTGACCCGTAGGAAAAATTTAGCTTCCTATCTAATTCGTTTTGACTGTAGCGTTATTACAACAGACGGACAGCGCTAAATCGTCTTAGAATTTTACGCTGATCAAGAATATAAAGACTTTGTTGTGTCTAAAAATTATTTCGATTAGTTACAAACGGAATAACGGACTTAATATACCTTAATATATATGGTGAAGGGTATAACAAAATAACACAGGCAGACAGCTAGATCGACTCATCTCGGTAAGATAGGAAGAATATTTCGAGTTGTTGCTAGACCAACTCCAGCAAAATTTTTCGACTCGTAAGCCTTATTCAAACTTTATTGTGAATTCAACCTGTAAAGCTGGCTTTTGCTTGAAGTTGTCGGGAGAGTCAATCAGATAAAACATGGAAGCAAATATACTACAACAATGAATACCAAGTCACCCCACACGAACCACAGAAATTGGAGTACTCGATTTAGTCGAAAATTTGAAAGAAACCCATGTCAGATACTAAATTTGTTAGCATGGGTCCTATCTTTCTGGTACTTTTCACCCAAACGGTACAATTAGACATTTGGCATGTAAATATTCGAAATTAGTTCGCATTTCTTACAGGTAGATAATTCAATTCAATTTTAAACCCAGAATTTTTAGACCAATTTTGTCGACTTCTAAAAATAACTCAAAGAAGATATAGATATTACAGTGTGCGAACTTCCAAACAAATTCTTCCTTCGATTTTTCTGAGATATTTTTTGAAATGTTGGATGAAGTCCTTCTACTATGGATGTAGTGCATCGATATTTCATATTTTCAATCTACATCTTTTATTGATAAAAATTTTAAAACAAAAAATTTTTGAAGAAAATTGGGAAATAATTTCGTTATTAGGTTGTTATTATCCAAAGTTAGGAGCGGGCCGATATTGTTGATTGTCGTAACGAAATTAAGTCCGATAAAATTTTACGACTTGTTATATTGTTTTATTTATATGTTTATACCCTCCACCCTACATATTCATCGTAGATCCCATAAAGTATATATATTCACAATTAGCATAAAATTCTAAATCGATTTAACGATGTCCGTCTGTCTGTTGAAATCACGATTTGACGTAGACCTTCAAAAATTGGCTGAACAATTTGTATTGTGTCTAAGATGGATGGTATTGAAAATGAGATATATCGGCCCACGTTTTGGTATAGCCCCCATATAACAATACCACACGATATTCGGTATTTTGATGATTTTTGTCACATTTTTTTTTCACGGATTTGTTTAAAATTGGTATTTGTAGGGTATAATGGGTTCTAGCTCGTGTGGCGAAACATTGAAGGTATAGGTCCACGTTTTGGTATAGCCCCTCACACAACCTCCCAATATTCGGTATTTTGATGATTTTTGCCACATTTTTTTCGCGGATTTGTTTAAAAATTGAATTTGTTGGTCATGATGGGTTCTTGCTCCGGTGGCCAAACATTGTATGTATAGGTCCACGTTTTGGTATAGATCCATATAACGGTACCTCCCAATATTCGATATTTTGATAATAATTGGTATTTTCAGTTCATAATGGGTTTTAGCACGGTGGCAGAAGTTTAAATATTTAGTTCCACGTTTACCTAAAGCGTACATATAACGATACCCACCGATATTCGGTATTTTGATAATTCTAGTCACATTTACCCACATAATTGTTTCAAATTTGATATTTAGAAGATTTGATAGATGACAATCCTTGAAGTATAAAACTGCCTTAAGAGGTTCCCGTTTTGGTATGGCCCCATATAACGGCCTCACTCAATTGATGGTTTTTTGATAATTTAACTGCATTATGCAAAAGATCTTACTGGTATATGAAGTTGAAAGTGATACACACTTGAATTCATATACTTTTATATAAATGTTTCCTTTACCCTAAGGTGGAGGGTATTCGAAGTTCGGCCCGACCGAACTTAATGTTTTTGACTTGTTTTGTAATAATTTTGAACATTTGGACCGATATGACCCATCTTCAAACTCGATCCAAATTTGACATAAATATTAGACATACCAATCGGATAATAAATGCGATCTGTACTTTATTTTCAAACGTAAATGAAAGACGGACGGACATTCATAAATCTACTCGGAATGTGATTCTATGGAGATCATTAAAGGAATTATGGTCTATTTCACCGCAGTGTGGCATAGGTTAAAAAATCAATGAAAATAGGACTATGCCTGACAATTTTTTAGACATTCTTCTTAGGACAATTGTCACTTTGGGCCGATAAGGGAGTATCACAAAGAAATTATTCAGCTAGTTTGGTAATACGTATAGAGTCAATTCCCAATCGGGCGCACATTACGTATTTCATTTAAGTTTTCTTCAGTTCAAGTCACTCATACTATGTTTTTATATCATATCATTTAAATTTTATCTTCAACTGCCAATATTCAACATAAATAAAATATTTGACGAAATATTTAAAATGTGTGCGACTGGATGAGTGTGGGTGTAGGTGTATGCAACTTGTTAGAGACCAAACTTGTTGTGTTTTCGGACAAGGTATATCTAGTTTGCTATGGGACATCAACAGTGCCTGTAATTTCCCATCTTCGTAGTCTGGATATCTTCTCTGCAGCAGATGGATGGATGGTTTTAGACAAGACAAATAGTTACAATTGTTTGCTGAAATCTGCTGACTGTCGTCGAAGGAGGGTGTTTTTTGGAAGTGTTCAATTGTGTTGGACAAGCATTGATAACGGATTGACACAGTGTTCCTGTTCATATCTCTACTTAATATGAGATCTAGGAAATAAAAACAGTTTTAATTAAATAGCTAAGAGATAAAATAAGTTTTTAATTAATATATAAATTGAATTTTAAATATA
>NW_026712272.1:12366965-12461067 GCF_030504385.1 Musca domestica | reverse complement strand
CCATAAGAATGCCACTCTACACACTCGTGTCAAATCCATGAAAAAAACTAATCGCCTTTGTTTTATTCTACTTTTCTATTCCTGCTGCTATCCGATTACATCGATCGACTGTCTTGTGATGATGGTATAGATACGCAAAGATTTCATTGAAATGTTGCGTGAACGTGGCGATTCCATAGATCGTCATTGCCGCTGGCATGACATTAAAAAGAAATTCGAAATGGATTCACGTTATCGGGCTGTGGAAAATTCCATGTATCGTGAGGAGTATTTCCATGATTTTCTGCGAATCATGAAGGAGGAGAAGCGGCGTCGTGAACGTGAACGTGAAAAGGAGCGTGAACAACGGGAGCGGGATAGAGAGCGTGAACGTAAGTCGGGCAAGAGTGATCGCAAGGATAAGGACAAGGATAGGCGGGAGAGGAGTCGCAGTCGTAACAAAGATCATCATGGTGGGGGACGAGATGAAAAGGAACGTGATGGCGGTGGCGGCAGTAGCCGAGACAAGGAAAAGGAACGCAAAGACAAATCCGACAAGGATAAGGACAGGGAGGAGAAGAAGAAAAACAAGGATTATGTGAGTAGCTATAAATTTGTAATTTTAATTTTTAAAATAATTTTTATTTTCTTGGATCTCCGGCAGGAGGAAGGTGAACACCAGTCCGAGGAAGAGGAGGCACGTTCTGCCACCACCGACCACGAAGAAGAGGAAGAAGCCGAGCGCCTGCAAAAGGAACGTGATCGCCAACTGAGAGCCGAACAAAGTATACGCGAACGCGAAAAGGAGGTACAACGCACACTGGCCGGTCATTTGCGTGATCGCGATAAGGAACGTGAACTACACAAACGCGAGGAGGCCGTTGGCCATTTTAATGCCCTGCTAACGGATTTGGTACGCAATCCAGATTTCACCTGGAAGGAGGTGAAACGACAATTGCGCAAAGATCATCGCTGGGAATTGGTTGAGTTCTTGGATCGTGACGATCGTGAGAGGTGAGTAGGTGTAGAGTAAAACAATACAAACATTCTGCAAAATATCGAATTTATAAACCTTCAATTAATGAAAGGACTCCTCCTTTTTTTTTATGGCAAAATTGTTTGAGAATTGATTTTCAATAGGAAGTTCCCTGCTGACCATGTAACCATAGAAGACTTCTAGAAGATTTTTGGCAAAGATAAATATGATAATTTTATTTATGGAAAACCTTCAAATGATCCTCTATAGTTAGGAGGGGGGTGGGTGTCACTATGAGATCATCTAAACCCCGTAAATCTTAGGGAGGTTTCCTATAAACCTTCTGGAGACCTTTCTAAGCAGACAACAATAAAACTGTCCCTCACAAACCAGCTTTTCAGACACCCAACTTCAGTCTCTTCTCTACTCTACAGACTTGATCTTTTAGCTCGTCTGGTCTTTTAGCTCGTCTTCGTCTGTAGCTTGTCTGCATAGAACCTCTGCTCTATTCTAACAGACTCCCTTACAGTTTTGTCTATGCAGACTTTCGGTCTCTTTGTCCCATTTTTACCAGCTCCATTTCCCCTAGCTCATCTGCAGAGGCTCTGAGCCGATCAACTCATCTGTAGAGACTAACTGACCGTTCTGCCTGTACAGGGTGAGATAAAAAACTCAAACGCCATAATTTTTACATTTTTTTTAATTTAATTGAATGAAAGCAAAAAATGTCGGAAATAGCATCAAATATTAGATGCAGAGGCTCTGAGCCGATCAACTCATCTGTAGAGACTAACTGACCGTTCTGCCTGTACAGGGTGAGATAAAAAAATTAAACGCCATAATTTTTACATTTTTTTTAAATTTAATTGAATGAAAGCAAAAAATGTCGGAAATAGCATCAAATATTAGAATAAGTTTGGTCACCTTAGGCATGAATTATGGCCTTTAAACGGCCAATAAGACCGTCACACGCTGCCCGAAAGTTGCTCTGTGGTATTTGCCCATTCCCGGCGAAACGCTTGCTTGAGATGATCGACACTTTGGTATTTTTTAGTGCCAACCTTGCTTTCCAAAATACTCTAGACACAAAAGTCCAACGGATTGGTATCCGGAGATTTTGCGCTGGCCATTGTGCGCTGGAAATGAAGCGAGGAACCTCATTTTGTAACCATTCTTGGGTCGCGCGTGTTGAGTGCGACGGTGCTGAGTTCTGTTGGAATGTCCAAGGTATGCGGCCAAAATGTTTGCCAGCCCAAGGCTTTAATACACCCTCCAGAATATTTTCATGATAATCTTAGGCATTTATTCTGATGTCACGGTCGATTAATACGAGCGGAGAGCGACCGTCGGCTGTTATGGCGGTCCACACCATCACCATGGCCGGCGTTTGAGTTCTGGTAGCCAACCGAAGGTGCACATTTTCAGCTGACCTCTTTGGCAAGGAAACACGATCATTTTGTTGCTGTTTACAAACAGCTGGACACCGAATGTTTTCTCATCGGAGACCAAACCAAATTCGGCAGTTCACCACTTTCGGCCATGCGAAGCAACTCTTTAGCTCTTTTGAGTCTATTTTCTTTCCGTTGCGGGGTAAGTTCTTGCACTTTTTGGAATTCCAATGGCTTTACCCCGAGCTCATTTTCCAATATTTGGAGCGAATGGAGCCATTTTTCGGTCACTGCGACGCGACAAGGGGTTTGATCAAGTCGCTTCTTTACTTTTCGAATCATTTCTGCTGATGATGCTGTTTTCTTCCGTCCACTTTCGCTTCCTTGACGCCGGGCTACGCAACGAGACACAAAAGATTTATTCACATTTAAATGCTGGAGTTCTCTAACTTATGGTTCTCCAGCCAAATATAAAGAAGTCACACTATCACGCTTGAATCCATCGTCCATCTCGAATAACTTTTTTTTGTGGAAAATTCTCACCAAAATGCTTTTGTATGCTTGTAAACAATATAATGAGCTGTCATTGGAATAATTTTAACAGCTGTTGGACGAGTGGCTTAGAAATGACAGCAGTCTGATATTGGTTGCAGTTTTTTCATCTCACCCTGTATATACAGAGGATTGATGTCTGTGACAGTTTATCGTTGAACACTCCATGATCTTTAGCTCGTCTATACGGGTCTCTGCGTTGTTGTTTCAAACTCCTCTATAGAAGATGAGTTGCTTCAAACTCATCTACAGAAGTGGAGGTGTTCCACACTCGTCTATAGAAGACGAGTTGTTCCACACTCGTTATAGAAGTGGAGGTGTTTCAGACCCCGTCTTTAGAAGATGAGTTGTTTCAAACTCTTCTATAGCAGAGAAGTTGTTTCAAACTCGTCCAGAGAAGACAAGTTGCTCCATACTCGTCTAGAGAAGACGTATTGCTTCATACCCGTCTTGAGAAGACTGTAAAGACTGTACGCTGTTTCTAACTCGTCTGAAAACTTTAAACACTCTTTCTCAACCATGAACCAATTTTTTGGATATTTTTTTTTTCAGAATTTTCAACGAACACATTGATGGTCTGATGAAAAAGAAACGTGAAAAATTCCGTGAAATGCTCGATGAAATTACCACCCTCGAACTGACCAGCAGTTGGAAGGATGTTAAGAAACTTATCAAAGATGATCCCCGCTACTTAAAATATAATAATTCGGAAAAATGTGAACGCGAATTCCGTGACTATTTGGTTGACAAACAAATGGCAGCGAAGGTGGCGCTCAAGGAGCTACTCAAAGAATGTAAACTCATCACACACAAAAGTCATGAATTGGTACAGGAAAATCCCAATCATCTTAAGGAGATACTTGATATCCTGAAAATGGATAAGAGGTGTGTAGGACTTTAATTTCTCTTTTTGATTACTTTTAATTCAATATTCTTTTCCATGTCCAAAGGTATCTGATATTGGAACACATTGCTGAGGAACGTACCACCATTGTGGTAAACTATTTAGAAGAATTACACAAACGTGGACCTCCGCCACCGCCCACAGCTTCGGATGCGTCACGGCGTGTCAAGTAAATGTGGTGGAGGACAACGGCATGTTGTTTCATCAATGGTTCCCATACTGTTATGAGTTTCATTAGGAATTGCCCATTCAAGAGAAATATTTTGTGTTGTAACAACATTATTGATTTCTATTAATAATAGCTGATATATTTTTTAAATTAAACCACCACATCTAACGTCAGAGAAATTATTACGAAAAAAAATGATTACATCTGCCTAACACTTACATCTATTTCGAATTGTATTAACATTACATCATAATGTTTTAAATGTAATTTTAAATTAATAAATAAATTCAAAAGAGCGTGCATTTTGCATAAAATTAAATAGCGTTTTTTTAATTAGGCCCCATGTCTGTATAGAGACAGAATCCCCTGGTCGCCTTTTGGGTCTATAGAGCTTTTGATCAAATGTTCTTGAAACAAGTAAAATAGTATCAGTCGGTTTTGCCGACAGATGTATACCCCCAGCCTTGAGTTACGATTATTCAAACTGTTGACCCTTTATAGAGGATGTTCCGAAGCAGTTGGCCAATATTTAGCAATACGTATCTGACCTAAGAGTGATATAAATATTACAACGTGTCAGATTTGGACTATATAGATTAATTCCTATACTTTATTTGAGTTATGTGCAAATTTTTGGAAAATGTGGAAATATGAGGTAACAGATATAGCGGACTGAAGTATTCCATTTTCATACCTCATCTAATACAGCTATAATATATTGGTATGGGCTAAAGTTGAAAGAAATCGAACATTTATATGCAATTTTATGCGAAATCACGAATTCCATATTCATATCAGATTTCTGGTTAAGAGAAAAATTTAGATATAGCAATTTGTAAAGAATAGCCGACTTGTTTCGCATGGTATGGCAGATAAAAGTATTGGAAATTGTGAACCTTTGTGGGTGAGGTACCAGAAGGGGTTGGCAGATATATATCATCTTCACAATAGATGTTGCGTTGGCAAGAATGTTTGTATGTGTGAAATTCGAAGGGAGTAGGATGCTTATCTCTCTTTCTTTGAGCGTTTTGTTTTTCAAAATCTTGAGCCATATGCGGGCGAGGTACCAGAAGGAATGGTCCGATCTCTACCATATTTTCAACAGATCTTGTGTTGACGGAAGTATTGAGATGTGCCAAGTCTGAATGGAATCGGATGTTAATTTCGCGTTTTATGAGCTTCATGGTTATTCAACATTTTGAACCTTTGTGGGGGAGGTACCAGAAGCAGTGGATCGATATATTCCATCTTCACTTCAGACCCTGGGTTAGTAGAAATAATTGGATGTGTGATATATGAAGAGAACCGGATGCTTATTTCGAATTTTATGATCGTTTTAGTTATGGGAAACTTTGACCCTTTGTGGGAGAGGTACCAGAAGGAATGGTCCGATTTCTACCATCTTTATAACAGATCTTGAGTTAATGAAAATATTGAGATGTACCAAGTCTGAATAGAGTCCGACGTTAATTTTGCGTTTTATGAAAGTGGTGAACTGCCGAAAAAACGATCATGTTTACTTGCCAAAGAGGTGAGAGAGGTGAATATGTGCACCTTCGGTTGGCCACCAGAACTCAAGCATAACTCAGGCATAAAATCCGCTCATATTAATCGACCGTGGCATCAGAATAAATGTCGAATATTATCGCGAAAATACTTTAGAGGGTGTAATAAAGCCTCGGGCACCCAAACATTTTGGCCGCAGACCTTGGTCATTCTAACAGGACTCAGCACGCGCCACCCAAGAATAGTTATAAAATTAGGTTCCTCGCTTCATTTCCAGCCCACAATGGCCACCAAAATCTCCGGATACCAATCCGTTGGACTAATGTGTCTGGAGAATTTTGGAAAGCAAGGTTGGCACTAACAAATATCAAAGTGTCGATCACCTCAAGCAAGCGCTTTGCCGGGAATGGACCAAAATATCGCAGAGCAACATTCGTGCAGCGTGTGACGGTTTCATTGGCCGTTTGAAGGCCATAATTCGTGCCAAAGATGACCAATTCGAACAAATCTAAACATATTCTTGATTTGATGCTATTTCCGATATTTTTGCTTTCATTCAATAAATTTAAAAAAATTAAAAAAATTCACAAGGGGTGTTTCTGAGGGCTTTTCTTTATAAGGAGGGGTATTTTTAATTTAAGTTAAATGATTGGTTGGGGGGGGGGGAGTTGTAAATGTGAGTTTTCTTAAGGTTCGAGCATTTACTAGTCTCCTAGGCCTTCAGCTGGTGAATAAAGACTGACTTGTTAACAGCGTTTTTATGCCATTAGTGACTGCTTAGCTCCTCTTCGAGATAGTAAATAGGAGTTACTGCCCACAAGTGAAGTGAGGACCTCCGACCCTTCAACTCGCCTACAAAGAGCCTTTCTACCTACTTCCCCACCAATCATTCCGTGTGTTTTGAATTAAACAAGCTCCTCTTTCTTCTCATTATTGTATTTTATTTATTCCATTTGTTTTATACATGTACTTTTTTATTGTTGTTGTTTGTTTGTTTTTTTATTAATTTGTTGTTGCCATTTTTTGAAATAATAGCTTACAAATATAATTTTTTATTTTTGTAATATTATTTATTTGCCAATTGTTTTGTTGTTGCTGCTGTTCATTTTTTTAAATTATTGATTGTTATAAATAAACAAATACATATTTCATTGTTTTATTTTTTTTTTAATAATAATAAGAAATATTTTATAATAAATTTTAAATTAATATACCTTAATTTTCAGCATTCCGGTTTTGATAATTGTTTTTTTTTATTTTCCTTTTAATTATGAAATTATTTAATAAAAAATTTCAATTTTTAATTTTTGTTTTCTTTTTGTCTTTAGGAACTTAAGGGCTAGTGTGTGTGTGTGTGTGAAACTAAAGAGAGAGTCCATTGGAAAAAAATCATTTTTTTTAATTCTTTGAAATATATAAAAAACATTATTAACTAAATTCATCGAATTATAATAACCAGAGGGCTATTGTTAGCTCATGAACACCGCGCGTCCAGTCTCCAGTTTTTTTATTATTTGTTTTGTTCTTCTTTTTTGCATTCCTATCTCTTTTGTTTTGCTAAATATTTGAACCATTCCTATATAACTGCCTCTATTATGTTCTATTTTTCATGAGTTTTTTTTGTTAATTTTTCTTTTTTTTTTTGTTAATTATATTGATTGATGCTTAGGCACAACGTATGTTTTCTTTTTTTCCTTTATTTTGTTTCTAATAAAATACATTTCAGTTTTATTTTCGGGTTTCTTTTCTTGTAACTATCGTTGGTGTTGAAAAAATGTTGAGCTATGTGGATTCATGGTGGGGAAGGTCACAAAAACCAAGAAATAATTCCAAATTTGATTTTTTTAAATATCTAAAAACTTAGCTATAAATTCTCCCTGGACAGGCTCCAGCAGGTCTATTTCGACCAGCTGGCCTCCAGCGACTCTATATAGACCAGCTGGCCTCCAGTGACTCTGGCCTCCAGCGACTCTATATAGACCAGCTGGCCTCCAGCGACTCTATATAGACCAGCTGGCCTCCAGCGACTCTATATAGACCAGCTGGCCTCCAGCGACTCTATATAGACCAGCTGGCCTCCAGCGACTCTATATAGACCAGCTGGCCTCCAGCGACTCTATATAGACCAGCTGGCCTCCAGCGACTCTATATAGACCAGCTGGCCTCCAGCGACTCTATATAAACCAGCTGGCCTCCAGCGACTCTATATAGACCAGCTGGCCTCCAGCGACTCTATATAGACCAGCTGGCCTCCAGCTACTCTATATAGACCAGCTGGCCTCCAGCGACTCTATATTGACCAGCTGGCCTCCAGCTACTCTATATAGACCAGAGGGCCCTTCAGCTACTCTATATAGACCAGAGGGCCCTTCAGCTACTCTATATAGACCAGAGGGCCCTTCAGCTACTCTATATAGACCAGAGGGCCCTTCAGCTACTCTATATAGACCAGAGGGCCTCCAGCGACTCTATATAGACCAGAGGGCCTCCAGCGACTCTATATAGACCAGCTGGCCTCCAGCGACTCTATATAGACTAGCTGGCCTCCAGCTACTCTATATAGACCAGCTGGCCTCCAGCTACTCTATATAGACCAGCTGGCCTCTAGCTACTCTATATTGACCAGCTGGCCTCCAGCGACTCTATATAGACCAGCTGGCCTCCAGCGACTCTATATAGACCAGCTGGCCTCCAGCGACTCTATATAGACCAGCTGGCCTCCAGCGACTCTATATAGACCAGCTGGCCTCCAGCGACTCTATATAGACCAGCTGGCCTCCAGCGACTCTATATAGACCAGCTGGCCTCCAGCGACTCTATATAAACCAGCTGGCCTCCAGCGACTCTATATAAACCAGCTGGCCTCCAGCGACTCTATATAGACCAGCTGGCCTCCAGCGACTCTATATAGACCAGCTGGCCTCCAGCTACTCTATATAGACCAGCTGGCCTCCAGCTACTCTATATAGACCAGCTGGCCTCCAGCGACTCTATATTGACCAGCTGGCCTCCAGCTACTCTATATAGACCAGAGGGCCCTTCAGCTACTCAATATAGACCAGAGGGCCCTTCAGCTACTCTATATAGACCAGAGGGCCCTTCAGCTACTCTATATAGACCAGAGGGCCCTTCAGCTACTCTATATAGACCAGAGGGCCTCCAGCGACTCTATATAGACCAGAGGGCCTCCAGCGACTCTATATAGACCAGCTGGCCTCCAGCGACTCTATATAGACTAGCTGGCCTCCAGCTACTCTATATAGACCAGCTGGCCTCCAGCTACTCTATATAGACCAGCTGGCCTCTAGCTACTCTATATTGACCAGCTGGCCTCCAGCGACTCTATATAGACCAGCTGGCCTCCAGCGACTCTATATAGACCAGCTGGCCTCCAGCGACTCTATATAGACCAGCTGGCCTCCAGCGACTCTATATAGACCAGCTGGCCTCCAGCGACTCTATATAGACCAGCTGGCCTCCAGCGACTCTATATAGACCAGCTGGCCTCCAGCGACTCTATATAGACCAGCTGGCCTCCAGCGACTCTATATAAACCAGCTGGCCTCCAGCGACTCTATATAGACCAGAGGGCCCTTCAGCTACTCTATATAGACCAGAGGGCCCTTCAGCTACTCTATATAGACCAGAGGGCCCTTCAGCTACTCTATATAGACCAGAGGGCCCTTCAGCTACTCTATATAGACCAGAGGGCCTCCAGCGACTCTATATAGACCAGCTGGCCTCCAGCGACTCTATATAGACTAGCTGGCCTCCAGCTACTCTATAGACTAGCTGGCCTCCAGCTACTCTATATAGACCAGCTGGCCTCCAGCTACTCTATATAGACCAGCTGGCCTCCAGCTACTCTATATAGACCAGCTGGCCTCCAGCGACTCTATATAGACTAGCTGGCCTCCAGCTACTCTATATAGACCAGCTGGCCTCCAGCGACTCTATATTGACCAGCTGGCCTCCAGCTACTCTATATAGACCAGAGGGCCCTTCAGCTACTCTATATAGACCAGAGGGCCCTTCAGCTACTCTATATAGACCAGAGGGCCCTTCAGCTACTCTATATAGACCAGAGGGCCCTTCAGCTACTCTATATAGACCAGAGGGCCCTTCAGCTACTCTATATAGACCAGAGGGCCTCCAGCGACTCTATATAGACCAGCTGGCCTCCAGCGACTCTATATAGACTAGCTGGCCTCCAGCTACTCTATATAGACCAGCTGGCCTCCAGCTACTCTATATAGACCAGCTGGCCTCCAGCTACTCTATATAGACCAGCTGGCCTCCAGCGACTCTATATAGACTAGCTGGCCTCCAGCTACTCTATATAGACCAGCTGGCCTCCAGCTACTCTATATAGACCAGCTGGCCTCTAGCTACTCTATATTGACCAGCTGGCCTCCAGCTACTCTATATAGACCAGAGGGCCCTTCAGCTACTCTATATAGACCAGAGGGCCCTTCAGCTACTCTATATAGACCAGAGGGCCCTTCAGCTACTCTATATAGACCAGAGGGCCCTTCAGCTACTCTATATAGACCAGAGGGCCTCCAGCGACTCTATATAGACCAGCTGGCCTTCAGCTAGTCTATATAGACCAGCTGGCCTTCAGCTACTCTATATTGACCAGCTGGCCTCCAGCTACTCTATATCGACCAACTGGTCCATATTTTCGCATTGGTCTACTGATGGTCTACTTCGACCAGCTGGCCCTTCAGCTAGTCTATATCGACCAGCTGGCCCTTCAGCTGGTCTACTTTGATCAGCTGCCCCTTCAGCTGGTCTACTTCGACCAGCTGGCCCTTCAGCTGGTCTACTTTGACCAGCTGCCCCTTCAGCTGGTCTACATTGACCAGCTGGCCTTTAGCTAGTCTATATGGACCAGCTGCCCCTTCAGCTGGTCTACTTCGACCAGCTGGCCTTTAGCTAGTCTATATGGACCAGCAGGCCCTTCAGCTGGTCTACTTCGACCAGCAGGCCCTTCAGCTGGTCTACTTCGACCAGCAGGCCCTTCAGCTGGTCTACTTCGACCAGCTGGCCCTTCAGCTGGTCTACTTCGACCAGCTGGCCCTTTAGCTGCTCTACTTCGACCAGCTGACCCTTTAGCTGGTCTACTTCGACCAGCTGGCCCTTTAGCTGGTCTACTTCGACCAGCTGGCCCTTTAGCTGGAATATATCGACCAGCTGGCCCTTTTGCTGGTCTATATCGATCAGCTGGCCCTTCAGCTGGTCTATATCGACCAGCTGGTCTACTTCGACCAGCTGGGCCTTTAGCTGGTCTATATCGACCAGCTGGCCTCCAGCTACTCTATATAGACCAGCTGGCCCTTTCAGCTGGTCTATATCGACCAGCTGGCCTCCAGCTACTCTATATCGACCAGCTGGCCCTTTCAGCTGGTCTATATCGACCAGCTGGCCTTCAGCTAGTCTATATGGACCAGCTGGCCCTTCAGCTAGTCTATATGGACCAGCTGAAAGGGCCAGCTGGTCTATATAGAGTAGCTGGAGGCCAGCTGGTCGATATAGACCAGCTAAAGGCCCAGTCTACTTCGACCAGTCTACTTCGACCAGCAGGCCCTTCAGCTGGTCTACTTCGACCAGCTGGCCCTTCAGCTGGTCTACTTCGACCAGCTGGCCCTTTAGCTGGTCTACTTCGACCAGCTGGCCCTTTAGCTGGTCTACTTCGACCAGCTGGCCCTTTAGCTGGTCTACTTCGACCAGCTGGCCCTTTAGCTGGTCTACTTCGACCAGCTGGCCCTTCAGCTAGTCTATATGGACCAGCTGGCCCTTCAGCTGGTCTTCTTCGACCAGCTGGCCCTTCAGCTGGTCTTCTTCGACCAGCTGGCCCTTTAGCTGGTCTACTTCGATCAGCTGACCCTTTAGCTGGTCTACTTCGACCAACTGGCCCTTTAGCTGGTCTACTTCGACCAGCTGGCCCTTTAGCTGGTCTACTTCGACCAGCTGGCCCTTTAGCTGGTCTACTTCGACCAGCTGGCCCTTCAGCTAGTCTATATGGACCAGCTGGCCCTTCAGCTGGTCTTCTTCGACCAGCTGGCCCTTCAGCTGGTCTTCTTCGACCAGCTGGCCCTTCAGCTGGTCTTCTTCGACCAGCTGGCCCTTTAGCTGGTCTATATCGACCAGCTGGCCCTTTCAGCTGGTCTATATCGTCCAGGTGGCCTCGAGTTACTCTATATAGACCAGCTGGCCTCCAACTTCTCTATATATATACCAGCTGGCCCTCAGCTAGTCCAACTGGTCTATATCGACCAGCTGGCATTCTGGTGGTATTTAGGGACGTGCTTTGTTGAGACTTCCTGGTTTTCAGCTCGTCTATTGAATCTCTCTGGCACTTCAGCCCGTCTACTGAGGCTGCCTAGCATTAAGGTGGTGTATAACGACTTATGTGGACCAGTTGGCCTTCAGCTGGTTTAATGGACCCGCTGGCCTTCTGGTGGTCTAAATGGACCCGCTGGAACTCAACTGATCTATATCGACCAGCTGACCTTCAGGCGGTCTATAGCGGCCCGCTGGTCTCGAGACTTCCTGGCTTTCAGCACGTCCACTTCACTTCACTTCACTTCAGCTCGTCTACTGAGACTCATTAGCCTGCAGCTGGTGACTTCATGGCTCTATAGGGTCCTGGGTTCTGATTAAAATTTATCAAAAAATCATCTTTCAAGGAAACCAGCTCCTATGCTTCTACGCACATTTTTTAAAAACTTGATGCTTGTAAGAATCTTTCCTAAAAGGAGGGCCACCTTAAAAGACCCTTTATTATAAAATGTGTGATCCGAAGGAAATTTTTGTGAAATTTGAAAAATGGAAAATTATTTTTCCTTCCGAAAATGATCCTTCTGAGATGGTGTTTCTGGGGACCTTTCTTTTCGGAAGGGCGTATAAAAGGACCCTTAATGAAAAAATGACTTCTTAGGACATTTTATACCTATTTAGAATGCTCTTTAGCATATTTTATTACAGAGTGTGTCGTTCGAGGTAAATGTTCAAAACAGAAAGTTTTCTTTTGAAGGCCTTTTCTTATTGAAACGGTGCTCTCAAGGAACTTTACTCCTAAAAAAGGGTGATTTCAAGGAAAATTTCTCATAAAACTGGAGTTTTCAATGAGGTTAGTTAAGGTGAGTTTCGTATTCAAAAGATCATTCTTAGAACATTTTTTTTCCAAAAGTCTCCGGGAACAATAGAAAATTCGAGAGGGATGTGGTATGATACGAAGACCACTTTGTATAGCAAGGATATTCGGTTCATTAATAAGGACTCCACCTTTGATAGCAATGGAACCACATAACTCAACTTTTCCATAACATTTGTTTTAAATTATTTACTTTGCTTTTCTACATAGCTCTATACCTATTTAATGTTCTGCATTTATTGTTGTTCTCGTCGGTTCTGTCTCTGTCATTCATTTCGTTACTTTTAATTGATTTAATTATTTCTTTATTTGTAATTAGTTACTTAGATTTATAAATTTTGTATTTTGTTGTATTCTAGTTATGTGTATGGTTGTTGTTGTTGTTTTTCTTTGTTGTTGTAATTGTATATAATAGGACTACAGACTATCATCACTATTTTTCATGGTTGTTGTTTTGTTTTTTCCTATAAATACTATTTTTTTATTTTATTTTTAAATTCTATTTAAATGTATTATTTGGTTTTATTATTATTTTTTTAAGTTTTTTGTTGTTGTTGCGAAGAAGACATTTCTTATTGTTTTGTCAATATTTCTTATTGTAAAAATCGATTATAGTTAAGTTATAAATTATGGATCGGGAGATATATACGCTGTTGTTTTTTTTTTTTTTTTTTGTGGTTTAGAATTTTTTTCTCTGTGTAGTGTCTAAATTTTTTTTTTGGGGGAAGGAATAAAAAGAGGTGGATAGGGGAATACAAAAGGAAAGAAAAAACAATAATCTAAAGATCAAACAATTAAAAAGGCAGTAAGTTCGGCCTGGACATTTGGAACAAATTTGGGAATTTTCAAAAATCAAAATTAAAATTCTGTTAATATCTTAAAATTACCGAATGTAGCCGTTATATTAGAGTCTATACGACGACGTGGACCTGCATAGGCAACTTTTGTCATAGGCCATTACAATTTTGAAATACCAAATTTGAAAAAAAAATCGGTGAATAATTTAGCTAAAATCATTAAAATACCGAATATCGGGAGGTACCCATAGACAATTTTCTGTCATAGGCTGTAATATCTATTACTAACTTCAAATACCAAATTTAAAAAAAAAAATCTGGTGGATAATGTTGCCAAAATCATCTAAATACCGAATATTGGGAGGTGCCGTTATATGGGGGCTATACCAAAACGTGGGCCTGCGCAGACAATTTACTGTCATAGGCTGTAGTATTCATTACGAAATTCAAATACCAAATTTGAAACAATTCCGGTGAATAATGTCGCTAAAAACATCAAAATACTGAGTATAGGGAGGTGCTATTATATGGGGGCTATACGAAGTCGTGGACCTGCACAGATAATGTTCTGTCAAAGGCTCTAGTATCCATTACGAACTTTATATACGAAATTTGAAACATTTCCGGAGAATAATGCCGCTAAAGTCATCAAAATACCGAATATCGGGAGGTACCGTTAAATGAGGGCTATACGAAGACCGGACCTGTACAGACGATTTTCTGTCATAGGCTGTAACATCTATTACTAACTTCAAATACCAAATTTTAAAGAATTCCGGCGAATAATGTCGCTAAAATCATCTAAATACCGAATATTGAGAGGTGCCGTTATATGGGGGCTATACCAAAACGTGGGCCTGCGCAGACAATTTACTGTCATAGGCTGTAGTATTCATTACGAACTTCAAATACCAAATTTGAAACAATTCCTTTGAATAATATTGCTTAAATCACTAAAACACTGAATATCGGGAGGTACTGTTATATGGGGGCTATACCAAAACGTGGGCCTGCGCAGACAATTTACTGTCATAGGCTGTCGTATTCATTACGAACTTCAAATACCAAATTTGAAAAAAATTCCGGTGAATAATGTCGTTAAAATCACCAAAATACCGAATATCGGAAGGTACCATTATATGGAGGCTATAAGAATGTGTGCACCTGCACAGACGATTTTCTGCCATAGGCTGTAGTATCCATTACGAACTTCAAATACCAAATTTGAAACCATTCCGTTGAATAATGCCGCTAAAATCATGAAAATATCGAATATCTGGAGGTGCCGTTATATGGGGGCTATACCAAAGCGAGGACCTGCACAGACAATTTTCTGCCGTAGGCTGCAGTATTCATTACGAACTTCAAATGCCAAATTTGAAACAAATCCGGTGAATAATGTTGCTAAAATAATCAAAATACCGAATATCGGAAGGTACCATTATATGGAGGCTATAAGAATGCGTGCACCTGCACAGACGATTTTCTGTCTTAGGCTGTAATATCTCTTGCGAACTTCAAATACCAAATTTGAAACAATTCCGGTGAATAATGTCGCTAAAATCATCAAAATACCGAGTATAGGGAGGTGCTATTATATGGGGGCTATACGAAGTCGTGGACCTGCACAGATAATATTCTGTCAAAGGCTGTAGTATCCATTACGAACTTTAAATACCAAATTTGAAACTTATCCGGAGAATAATGTCGCTAAAATCATCAAAATACCGAATATCGGAAGGTACCATTATATGGAGGCTATAAGAATGCGTGCACCTGCACAGACGATTTTCTGCCATAGGCTGTAGTATCCATTACGAACTTCAAATACCAAATTTGAAACAATTCCGGAGAATAGTTCCACTAAAATCATCAAAATACCGAATATCGGGAGGTACTGTTATATGAGGGCTATACGATGACTGGTACCTGTACAGACAATTTTCTGCCTTAGGCTGTAATATCTTTTGAGAACTTCAAATACCAAATTCGAATCTATTCCGGTGAATAATGTAGCTAAAATCATCAAAATACCGAATATCGGAAGGTACCATTATATGGAGTCTATAAGAATGCCTGCACCTGCACAGACGATTTTCTGCCATAGGCTGTAGTATCCATTACGAACTTCAAATACCATATTTGAAACTATTCCGGCGAATAATGTAGCTAAAATCATCAAAATATCGAATATCGGGAGGTGCCGTTATATGGAGGCTATACCAAAGCGAGGACCTGCACAGACAATTTTCTCTTATAGGCTGTAGTATACATTACTAACTTCAAATACCAAATTTGAAACAATTCCGGTGAATAATGTCGCTAAAATCATCAAAATACTGAGTATAGGGAGGTGCTATTATATGGGGACTATACGAAGTCGTGGACCTGCACAGATAATGTTCTGTCAAAGGCTGTAGTATCCATTACGAAAAATACGAAATTTAAAACAACTTCGTTGAATAATTTAGTTTAAATATTTAAAATACCGAATATCGGAAGGTACCGTTGCATAGGGTCTATACGAACACATGGACCTGCACAGACAATTTTCGGTCTTAGGCTGTAGTATCCATCACAAACTTCAAGTACCAAATTTGAAAGAATTCCGGTGAATTGTGTCGCTAAAATCGACAATATTGTTCCACTCCATCCAGTACTTCCCCCACAAAGGGTTAACATTTTGAATAATCAGAACTCTTATAAAATGTGATGTAAGTATCCGATTGTCCTCAAATTACATACATCACAATATTTTTATTAACCCATGGTCTGGTGTGAAGATAGGATATATCGGTCCGCCCTTCTGGTACCTCCCCCACAAAGGATCAAAATTTTGAATATTCAGGATGCTCATAAAACACGAAATTAACATCCAATTCCATTCAGACTTGGCACATCTCAATATTTCCAACAACACAAGATCTGTTATAAAGATGGTAGAGATCGGATCATTCCTTCTGGTACCTTCCCTACAAAGGGTCAAAGTTTCCCATAACCAAAACGATCATAAAATCCGAAATAAGCATCCGATTTCTTGCCTGAGCTTGCTGCCTTCTTCCATGCGAGGAATATGAAAAATATCCGCCACTAAATCAAAGGCTACACTATTTACCACATGGACTGCGGAGATGCGAGCACAGCTGAATGTACCCCAAAATCCTTGGGGTCACATTCGATAGCATGTTCAAGTCTTCCGCCCAAGCCACAGCTATCTGCGATAAGCTGAAAAGTAGGAACAAGATCCTCAAGACGCTAGCCGGCACTTTTGGGGTGCGGATAAGAAAACCTTGTTGACCTCTTATAAAGCGATAGGTCGGTCTGTGGTTAGGTATGCGGCTCCAGTGTGGTCTACGAATACAAGTGCAAAGCAGTGGAAAAAATATTCAGACCTGTCAGAATGCCGCACTGAGAACTGCAACAGGGTGCCTCCTCATGACCCCTGTGTACCATTTACATGAGGAGACGAAGGTTCTTCCCTTACGTCAGCATAATCATATGCTTTCGTTGCAGTACCTGCTTGGGTGTTATCGTGGCAATCATCCTAATTACCATATGGTGGACAGAACTAGCCCACCCAGGCGTTTCAGGAAGGACCTGCATGATCTAGAGAGAGAGGTCCAGCGATATAAATCGATATTTTGAATTAAATCTATGTAAACCTGAATTCATTTCAAGAGAAGGTTTTTAAATATCAAATGAGAATATGATTCAAAGCTGCCTGACCTCTGTATCGCCAGATCTGTTTCATAACCATTTAAGAATTTTTTGGAGACATCTAAGACTTTTTAGTTTTCCCGCAAAAAAAATTAAGAAATATATATAACTCAAAGGCGACCAGCCAGATTTTTTCCCCATCATTCTGGTATACCATCCAACATATTCCATATTTTCCTACAACCAGTAACAAACCATTTTATGCGATAGTCACCAGTAATGGAAGCAACATAATTTTTAATCCCAGCTTTTGAAAGCCTCTAGGGAAGATCCAATTTTAAAAAACCACTTTCAATTCGCTTTAGAAAAAAAACCTGAATGTCTTTAATATTGCAAAGTTTTTTAACCTGGAAACTCTTTTATCTATCCGAAACAATTATTGAAAGACTTCCTCCTTCACCCAATTACTTCTGGCCATAGTAAAAATATTAGCTGCTCTAATGATACTCTACAACTTTATCAAAATACAAACGAAATTTTCAAACGAAGTTCGCCAAAATTTTACAATTTCGAAAAAATAAGACAAAATTGGATTTCTGGATTAATTTGTCAAACACTGAAACTATAAATAATTTTGTTATTAATGATTAATTAATGTTTGCTTTATTAAAAATTAGTCTCAAATAGTTACAGTAATAATAATAATAATAATAATCATAATGATAAGAAACTAAAATAATAAACTAAACATTAATGATAATAATAATATAATAAAAATATATATATATAATTGTCATCGATCATCAATTACAAGTTCTACACACAAATATAAACGTTGGCATTTAAAATGCCACATAATTTTGTTTACAAATTTTGAAAAAGAAAAAAATAAACATTTCTTTAATGAGAGTATAACAAAGAGAAAAAAAAAAACAAAGATGGTAAAACATTAAAAGAAATATATAAGAAATTAAAAAGAGTTCGTTTAGAAACTTAGTATAAAGGGGTATACAGTTTAAATTTCATAGAGCAAATATACAGAGGTTTCGTAGTCATAAAAAGATATGCTTTATGCTAGAGCTAGGGTTTTTTCCTTGCATTTAAGGGTATGTTTCTGTAGGAAAGTAGATTCAAAAGAAAAACAACATTTTCGTGGGTATTTTTTTTAATACAATAAAAATCAAAGATTTAAAAGACATACAAAGAATGGGTGTTTTTCGAGTTCACTTTCGAATCACTATACAAAAGGGGCTCATAAGTCGTATAAAAATTTGATGAGGAAAGAGGTCAAGAAAAGCTGCTGGAATTTAGCTTTTTTTGTTTAGGTCGGAAAATTCAACTTTTCATAAATTTACTTTTTATTTCTTAAAAATTGGAAGATTATAAGTATCAGTTTTATTCCAATTAAAAAATCCAAACCCTAATGGAAAAGCCAGTGAAGAAAGACTTAAAATCGGGAAGGGTCGACTTTATGATACTCTAACCGCTTTGCATGCTTAGTAGAGCTTCACATAACAAATAAAAGTTTTTAGGATTTAGGATTTCCAGATTTCTACTAAATTTGCCGAGGGCTTGTATTAGACATTTGGTGCACAATTAACATGAAATAGGATAAAATTCTGTATGGAAGCTATATCCAAATCTGAACCGATAGAATTTGGCAAAGGTATTTCTGAGCTGTATTTGATATATTTCCCCAAATACCGTTGTTACAGAGTGCATATTACGGCTGTGCAGATTTAACAAATCGGATTAACTATATATATATGGGAGCTATAGCTATATCTGAACCGATTTTCACCGAACTTGGCATACTTGTTTCTAGACCCAATTTGGTAGGAACTGCCAAATTTCATCCCATTTGGGCTAATATTACACGTTTGGTGCACAATAAAAGACAAATCGGACGAAGTTGTGTATGGGAGCTATATCCAAATCGGAACCGATCTGGATAAAATTTGGCAAAGGTATTTCTGAGCTGTATTTGATATAACTCCCCGAATATCTTTACTTCCACATCCATATTACGGCTGTGGAGGACAAAAATAACAAGTCGGATGAATAATGTATATGGGTGCTATAGCTATATCTGAACCGATTTTCACCAAATTTGACATACTTGTGTCTCGACCCAATTCGGTCGTAAGTGCAAAATTCCATCCCATTTGGGGTAATATTACACTTTTGGTGCTCGATAAAGATCAAATCGGACGAAGTTATATATGGGAGCTATATCCAAATCGGAACCGATCTCGATAAAATTTGGCAAAGGTATTTCTGAGCTGTATTTGATATAATTCCCCGAATATCTTTACTTCCGCATCCATATTACGGCTGTGGAGGACAAAAATAACAAATCGGATGAACAATATATATGTGAGCTATACCTATATCTCAACCGATTTTCAACAAATTTGGCATATTTGTTTCTAGACCCAATCCGGTCGTAAGTGCCGAATTCCATCCCATCTGGGCTTAAACTACGCGTCTGGTGCACAATAAAGGGCAAATTGGACGAAGATATATATGGAAGCTATATCCAAATCTAAACCGATCTCGATAAAATTTGGCAAAGGTATTTCTGAGCTGTATTTGATATATTTCCCCGAATTTCGTTACTACCGCGTGCATATTACGGCTGTGGAGGACAAATATAACAAATCGGATGAATAATGTGGGTGGGAGCTATAGCTATATCCGAACCGATTTCGATAAAATTTGACATACTTGTTTCTAGATCCAATTTGGCCATAAATGCCAAATTTCATCCCATTTGGGCTAAAATTACACGTCTGGTGCACAATAAAAGACAAAATCGGCAAAGATATATATGGGAGCTATCTAAATTTTGACAGATTTTCTCCAATTTCCATAGGGTTAGTCCTTGGGTCAAACAAATGATTTGTGTAAAATTTACACTGGATCGGGTAATAAATGCGGCCTGTCCTTTTTTACAAAAAATACATGGACAGACGGACACGACTTAGAATGTGATTCTATGCAGATCATCAAAAGAAACTATGAGTCTTTCTCGTTTCCTTTTGCCTGTTACAAACAAATGCCCAAAGACATAATACCCTGACCACCTTGTGGTGTAGGGTATAAACAAGAAGGCTTTAGAAAAGCTTTTTCCATCCATGACCAGGTGCTGGATTCTTGTTCTATGAAAATATGCAATGAAAAATATTTCCTTTATAAAATATTTCATTTAACATTTCTTTCCTTTATAAAAGTTTCCATTTCACATTTCATAGAACAATAATTGGACCAGATTTCCTCTAAATATTTTACAATACAAATTTTAAACTGAAACCCTAAAAAAACAAAATACTAAAAAAACATTTTTGTTTTGTTTAATCTTAAATAAAAGAAAGAAAAAAAAGAAATATTAGGTTAGGTAGTTGTGGTTGACTTTAAGTATAATAGTTTAGAAATAAGAGTTACATGATTTCATAAAGTTGTTTTGCTTGTTGTTGTTTTTTTTTTGTTTACTTTAAATACAATGGTGTTTAACGCCTTTTTGCTTAGTTGTTGTTGTTATTATTATTAATAAGTTCCTTCTTTTTTTTTAATATTTATATAATATATATAATAACTATAAATATAAATTAAAGTAAATGTTATTATTTTCATTAAATTTCTCGTCGGTTTCTTTCTTAGCTCTTCGTGTTTTCTTTTTGTTTCTATATTTAATAATAGTTAATAAATGTTTTAGTTGGTTTTTGTTTACTCTTTTTTTTTTCTTCCTCATATAAAGTACTTGCATTTTGGGAGTTTTTGTTGTTGTTGTTTCTTATGGGGTGTTGCTTTTGTTATTTTGAAAATCTATATAAGTAGTATTGTTTTGTTTTCGTTTCTATTTTTCATTTTCATAATTTTCTTTCGCAAATAATATCTATGTATATATAAATATTTATATAAGTGTTTTGTTTTGTTTTTTTTAAGTATTCCCATTGTAATTGTTTACTTTGTCCATGGGATCACTTCTTCTTCTCCTAGTTAGCATTAATAATAATAATATTATTATTATTCTGTCTGTCTATTGTTCTTTTGTTTTACATAATCATAATAATAATAATAAGGTATAATGATGAATGAATTTTGTATACTGAATTAAAACAAATTTATAATTATATATTTTCTTTTTTCTTTTAAGAAATAAGTTTCAACAGAAATCAGTGTTGCTGCTTTAATCAGTTGCCCTTAGTGGCCTCCTTGGCAGCCATAATTAAAGGTGTCAAACTGGCCAAGGGACGGGCCAACTTTAAGAATGGGTGCTGTAAAGAAAAAGAGAGATGTATGAAAACTCAAAACCAGGGAAATATTACAATTTCGTCTCACCTTAAGCAGTTCCATTGCACTGGCACGACGATCCACCTCCACCTCAAGACATTGATCAAGAAAATCTTGAAATACTGCCGAAAGTTTTTCTTTTTCCTTAATTTCAGGCTTGCCATTTGTAGCAATGAGGTACAAGGCTTTCAATGGATTTTCATTTAAATAGGGTGGTTCCCCCTCTACCATCTCGATGGCCATAATGCCAAGGGACCATAAATCCACCTGGGAAAAATAAGTTTACATTCAAAATTTATATTCCAGAACACTAGAAAAAGTTATTGATCTGAAGTTATCGACATTTCAATATAAGCCTTTGAATTTTACAAGATTTTCTTAGAAAATAGCTTTTCAAAAGAGAACACTGTAATCGATAATGTAAACATTGTCATCTATATTTTCAATAGAAAATATTGTTACCGACACAATTTTTATATATAAATTATTGCTATCGATACAATTTTCCATAGAAAATATTGTTATCGAAACTATTTTTTAATAGAAAATATTTTTATCGCCACTGTTTTCCACACTTTTCTAATAAAAAATATTGTTATCGATGATATTTTCTATATAGAAAATATGGTTATTGACACTATTTTCCATAAAGAAAATATTGTTATCGATACTATTTTCTATAAAGAAAATATTGTTATCGACATTTTTTCTATATAGAAAATATCATATCGACACTGTTTTCTATATAGAAAATATTGTTATCAACACTGTTTTCCAAATAGAAAACGTTGCTATCGACCATGTTTTCTATTGAAGATATTGTTATCGACTCTATTTTCTGTATAGAAAATATTGTTATCGACACTATTTTCTATATACAAAATATTGTTATCGACACGATTTTCTATATAGAAAATATTATCGACACTATTTTCGATTGAAAATATTGTTACCTAAACTATTTTCAATAGAATATAGGTTATCGATACTATTTCTTATAGATTATATGGTTATCGAGACTATTTTCAGTAGAAAACATTGTTATCGACACTGTTTTTTAAAGAAAATAATGTTATCGAGACTATTTTAAATAGAAAAATATTGTTATCGATAGTATTTTTTATTGAAAACTTAGTTATCAATATTTTCTATTAATCTCTGTTCTGGAAATCGACACCATTTTCTAAAAAGAAAATATTGTTATCGATCATATTTCCCATAGAAAATATAGTTATCGACAATATTTTCCATAGAAAATATTGTTATCGAATCCATTTTCTATAGAAGATATTGTTATCGAAAATATTTTCTATAGAAAATATTATTATCCATACTATTTTCTATAGAAAATATTTTTATCAACACTATTTTCTATAAAGAAAATATTGTTATCGAAACTATTTTCTATAGAATATTAGAAAATGCTGTTATGGAGACTATATTCCACTGAGAATGATGTTATCGACGATATTTTCTGCAAAAATATTATTACCGACGATATTATTTGTAGAAAATATTGTTATCGACCATATTTTCTTTAGACAATATTGTTATCGGCACTATTTTCTACAGAAAATATTCTTATCGACACTATTTTCTATAAAAGATATTGTTATCGACACTATTTTCTATAAAAAATATTGTTATCAACACTATTTTCTATAGAAAATATTCTTATCGACACTATGTTCTAGAGAAAATATTGTTATCGACACTATTTTCTATAGAAAATATTGTTATCGACACTATTTTCTATAGAAAATATTGTTATCGACACTATTTTCTATAGAAAATATTCTTATCGACACTATTTTCTATAGAAAATATTCTTATCGACACTATGTTCTAGAGAAAATATTGTTATCGACACTATTTTCTATAGAAAATATTGTTATCGACACTATTTTCTATAGAAAATATTCTTATCGACATTATTTTCTATAGAAAATATACTTATCGACATTATTTTCTATAGAAAATATTGTTATCGACACTATTTTCTATAGAAAATATTGTTATCGACACTATTTTCTATAGAAAATATGTTTATCGACTCTATTTTCTATAGAAAGTATTGTTATCGACTCTATTTTCTATAGAAAGAATTGTTATCGATAGTATTATCTATTGAAAATCATCTTATCGACAATATTTTCTATTGAAACTCTTGTTATCGATAATATTTCCAATTGAAAATCATTTTATCGACGATATTTTCTATAGCAAATATTGTTATCGACACTATTTTCTATAGAAAATCATGTTATCGATAACATTTTCCATAGAAAATCATGTTATCGATAACATTTTCTATAGAAAATCATGTTATCAAAAACGTTTTCTACGGAAAATCTTTAATATTTTCCAAAGAAAACTTTATTATTGGCTACTTATTTCATGCAAAATCTTGTTATCGTTATAATTTTTCTTAAAAAACTTGCTATCGATAACATTGTCCATAGAAAATCTTGTTATCGATACATGTTTTATAGAAATATTATTTTTTTTAAGAAAATCTGTTATCGGCTTGATTTTGTAAAGAAAATCATGTTATCGGCAACATTTTCCATAGAAAATCTTATTATCGACCACATTTTCCATAGCAAATCATGTCGACATTTCTACTCACCTTAGGTCCATATTGTTTTCTTGTCACAACTTCTGGCGCCATCCAATACGGTGTACCCACCATTGTTGTACGTTTCGATTGTTCGGGTGAGATTTGTGCACAAAACCCGAAATCGGTCAGCTTCACCGAACCGTCCAGGCCCAAGAGGATGTTGTCACTCTTAATGTCACGATGTATAACCTGATTGGAGTGTAAAAATTCAAGTGCCTGTAAAACTTCACGACACACCGCAGCAATTTGTCCCTCATCCATGCAGGTTTCGGTTACGACATCCGTTAGCGAACCACCCGGCAGATATTCCATGACAACCCACAGCTCCTCCGACACCAAATAACTGTCCAAATAATTGACCACATTGGGATGTTTGTTTTCTCGCATCACCAGAATTTCATTGATGATCAGTTCTTTTTTCGGTTGTTGCGATAGATTCATCTGTTTGATGGCCACTTCCATGCCAGTGGAAGATTCGATGGCGGTGTAGACAGTGCCCGAGGCACCTTGGCCGATTTTCTCCATTTTCGTGTACTTACGATTCGGGTCGCCTACGGAAACGATGGTGCGTAGCTTCTCGAGAATTTCCTCGTCGGACATTTTTTTCTTTTTCGCAGCTCCAGATCGTTGTTGGGTGGTTGTTGTGGTCGTACCACCTGTTGTGTTGGTGGTACCCCCCGTCGCTGGTTGTCCGCCAGCGGCTGGCGAGCCTGTGGCTGCCACAGCTGAGGCTGCTGTTAGGTTATTTGTATTTGCATCGTTGGCATACAAATCTGTAATGGTGACAGTTGGTGTTGGAGCAGGTGCAATGAGGGTATCGTGGGCATGACATGTGGCATCCGGGGTGGCCGGTGTTATTGTGGTTATTGTTGAGGCCGCCCCAGCAGCAGCAACAATGGGTGGTGTTGCAGCAACATCCATTGTTTGTTGTTGCAATGTTATTGTTGTTGTTGTGGCGGTTGTAGGCGTGGGTAAAGGCGGTGTCGGCATTGCAATCGATTCAATGAACGACGACGACGATGAGGGACAATAAATTGGTGGTAATGTGGCCATCATCATATCATCATGATACGAAGGAAACGATGAAAAGGAGGAAGCAGAAGAGTCATGATTAGTTGTGGTTGTTGTTGTTGTTGTTGTCGTTGTAGCATTACAATCAATAAATTGCAATTGATTACTAGTACTAGGTGTAGCATTAAGAGGAGCATCTACCACCACCACTGTCTCATTGGCAACAGAGGAAGTAGCAGCAGCAGTCGTTAGTAGAAGATTAGTAGTAGTAGTTGTTGTTGTAGCGTCATATCCAGCTGCTTGTGTTGTAGCAGTTGCAGGATTAGTTAATGTTAATGAGTTTATTTTTTGATTATTTTTTGTTAGCATAAATTCACACAAAAAACACGCACGCACACACACAAGAAAATTAATAATAGAAGGAGTTTAGAAAATTAGTTTTGCACATTTTGTTTTGTTTGAGGTTATGTTAATTTGAAGTGGCGGGTGGGTGATTGGTGAAGAAAAAGTAACTTGTGCGAATTTGGTAATAAAATTGTGGTTGTATAAAAATATGCATATTAAAGGTGGGAGAGATTCTTTTGTTAGTGAAAATTTTTCCAGGACCCAAGAAAGTGGGACTTGGGGATTGGCCTGAATTTAAAAAAATTTTAAAGGACATTCCGGGCTCATATCATAGATTTTTTGGGGAAATTTTTGTAAAGGATATTCATAGCTATAATCGCGGATTTTTAAGACATGTTTCTTAGAAGCTATCAGGGTTGTGGATTTTTAAGGAATATTTTGAAGTTTTTCTTGGGAGTTTCTGAATAACATTCAGAACTAAAATCATAGAGTGGAAAGGGATTTTTTCCAGGTCTATCAAGTTATATTTGTGGATTTTTAAGAACTCTCTAAAGGACTATGTTAGTTCTTGTGGATATACTCTGATTTTTTATCATATTTCTTTTTAGAAATTTTTGTGAAGGACATTCATAGCTATAATCGCGGATATTTCAAGACATTTTGCTTAGGGGCTATCAGGGAGTAGTTGTGGATTTTTTATGAATATTTTTGAAGAATCTCCGAGTTATAATCGAAGATGTTTAGGGATTTTCTGAAGAAAATTCAGAATAAAAATTATAGAAGGTAACGGGATTTTTTCAGTTATAATTGTGGATTTTTAAGAACTCTCTATAGGACTATGGGTGCCTCCATTGGATATTATTAGATTTTTAATATTTGAAATTTTTAACACATTTTCCTGGAGGACATATTGATCGTACAATAACGGCTATCAGAACAATAATGTTATTTTTTTAAGGACTTAAGAACTTTTTCTTTCTGGACTACATTCAGAGCTTTGATTTTATAATTTTAGAGACTTAAGGGTTTTAAAGATTTTTTAAGGACCTCTAGAACTATAATTTTTCAAAGATATTTTAGGTCTATAATCATGGATTTTTGTAGGGATTTTCTAAGGGAATCATAGCAGTAATATGAGGATTCTTTGGAAGGGCTATTCAAGTTAAAATCGTTGACTTCTAAAGACATTTTCTGACGTGGGATTTTAAAGAAATTTTCTGACGGCCCTGTGGCAAGATTTAGAAAAATTTGGATGGATGCGATGGACTGTCGTAAATTTATTCCAAAAAAAAAAAAAACAATTTGGAAACAAAATAATGGATTTTTGAAGAACTTTTCTTTTGAGGAATATCAGAAAAGCAACGGTGGGTTTCTTAGAATAGTTTCTACTACCAGAGCTATAATCGTGGGTTTTAAAGCGATTAGTTAAAGTTCTACCGGGTCTATCAATAATCAACATAATCATAAATAAATAATTTATTCTGTAGAACTGTGAAGGCAAAAATCGTTTTTTAAATAATTTATTTTCTGGAGGACCATTAGGTCTATAATCGTGGCCATTTTAAATAACTTTTCTGAAGGACTATGGTTGATTTTCAAGACATTCTCTGTGGGACTACTAGGTCTACAATCGTGGGCTTTTTGAAGAACTTTTCTAAGGGACTATAGTTGACATTTTTTAGGACATGTTCTGAAGGGCCATCAGGTCTATAATCGTGGCCTTTTCAGGAACTTTTCGAAAGAACTAGGTAGCGGCCGTTTCAGGGCATTTTCTGAAGGACAATCAGGTCTTCTATGGCCTTTTAAATAACATTTCTAAGGAACTATGGTTTACATTTTTTGATGATTTCTGAATTGTAATCAGTTCTGTATCGACTTTTTAAAGAACTATTTTGAGGGACAATGGTTGACATTTTTAGAACGTTTTCTGAATGGCCATAAGGTCCATGATTGTGACATATTTAAAGAACTTTTTTGTAGATCAATTTCTGAAGGTCTATCAGTCCTATAATCGTGGCCTTTTTAAATAACTTTTCTGAGGGGCTAGGTTTGAAATTTTTAGGACTTTTCAGAGGGACCATCAGGCTATTGGCTTTTTTTGAAGAATTTTTCTTAGGAACTATGGTTGACATTTTTAGGACATTTTCTGAAGGGTCAACAGGTATATAATCGTGGCCCTTTTGAAGAACTTTTCTGAAGGACAATGTCCGATTTTTTGGATATTTTCTGAAGGGCCATAAGGGATATGATCGTGTATTGACTTTTTAAAGAACTATTTTGAGGGATTTTTATGACATTTGCGGAAGGGCCATAAGGTCCATGATTGTGGCATATTTAAAGAACTTTTTTCTGAAGGGGTATCAGGTCTATAATCGTGGCCTTTTTAAATAACTTTTCTGAGGGGCTAGGTTTGACATGTTTACGACTTTTTCAAAAGGGCTATCAGGTCTACAATATTGGCTTTTTTCAAAGAACTTTTTTAGGGACTATTGTTGACATTTGTAGTACAGTTTTTGAACGGCCATCAGGTCCATAATCGTTACAGTTTTGACGAACTTTTCTAAGGGAATATGGTTGGTTTTTGGGGCATTTTCTGAAAGGCCATCAGATCTATGATTGTGGCCTTTTTAAAGAACTAAAGAACGAAGGGCTATGATTTATGTTTTTAGGACATTTTCTGGGCTATAATCGTAGCTTTTTACAAGAATATTTCTAAAGACTAAGGTTACATTTTTTGGACATTTTCTAAAGGGCAATCAGGTCTACAAACATGGCCTTTGAAATAATTTTTCTGAGGAACTGGGGTTGACAAATGTAGCACATTTTCTAAAGGGCTATCAGATCTATAATCGTGGCCATTTTCTGAGGGACTAGGGCTAATATATTTAGGTCTTTTTGGAAGGGCCATCAGGTCGTCGACTTTTTAAGGAACATTTTTGAAAGAATATGATTTTAGGACATTTTCAAAAGTTTCATAAGCTCTTCTACAAATGGGTCCTTAAAACAACTTTCTGAAGGTCTCTCCTCTGTCCTAAAAATCGTTGAGTCTTCAGAAAGTTTTTTTCAAGGCCACGTTTATAGTAGGGCATTTTCAGAAGGGCTGCTGTACTATAAACGTGCCCAAATAAAACTTTCTGAAGGACTCTCCTCGATATTTAGGACTTTTCAGTCCGAAAACATTTTAAAGGAAATGAAGTCGAAAGCATTGTCGAGATCAATAAGTTGTTTTTTGCCGTAGAAGACCTAGAGTTCTGCAAAAGATTAGAAACATTCAACTGTCTATAGGAGGCCAATAGGTTTCCCATTTCATTCTCATTCAATTGTTTATAAGAGCTTTAATAGTTCTGAAAAACTAATAGAGCTAACTAAATTGTATTTTTTTTCTGTAAATTGTATTTTTTATCTTAGCTGAATTCGTGGTTTTTAACGAATTTTTCTGGAGAAATAGCAGGGCGAAAATTTTGAGTCTTTAAGGAACATTTCCTAGACTATCAGTCCAAACATTTTTTAAGGAAAGAGAGTCGAAAGCATTATAGGGATCTAAAAGTTTTCTACCGCCGAAAAAGAAACCAGAGGTCTTAAGAAGACTAAAGATATTAAAATGCCTATCAAAGACCTAGATTCTTCCTAATGTTTATAGAATACTTTGAGGTCTTACATTGTTTATAGCAGACCTTGGGTTATTTTAGTGTTTTATTGTCTATGGAAAGCCAAAAATCTTCCATTATTGAGATCTAATACTTTTCTATTGCTGTAGAAGATTTTGAGGTCTTCAATTGTTTATAAAAGACCTCGAGGTATTCTATTGTCAGCATTGTCTTTGAGAGACCTAGAGGTCGGTCTTCCATCATCGACGCGTAAAAATTTCCTACTGTCGTAGCAGACCTTGGGGTCTTATGGATCCTTGATGTGCCAAATTGTATCTAGTAGTCCTAGTCGTCCTTTTGTTTGTAGAAGACCTACTGTTCTTCAAGTTTTTTATAGAGGCTCTTGAGTTATTCTATTGCCTATGGAAGATGCCTTATTTTTCCATTAAATATCCAGAGGTCTGCTCTACTTCCAAAGGTTTCTTTTCATGAGGAAGTTTTTAAAGGCTACAGCTTTATCTCCCTCACCTTTTAATATGCATTTGTGAACATGTTCTTGATATTAAACAAAAAAAATTAAATTGTCAAATCAAAGTCGTGTGTTAAAATAATAATTAATTATAACAACAAAAAAACTACAACTTCAAACGAAATAAAAAAAGAAAGCTTGGAAAATAGGTGGAATAGTATATCAGCCAGCAAAACTTACTCGCATTGTTTTTGTTCTTGTCCAATGTTGAGGCGGCAACGGATGTTGGCGTTTTAAATTGTGGCTGGGCCACATTGTTGTGTTGCGGTGTTGTTGGTGTGGTCGCAGGTGCCGCTGTGGGCGGTGGTAGTATGGGCGTGACAGCGGGAGCTTGTGGTACAACATCTTCTATGGGTCGTGTGTAAATGGATTTCGTACGTTCGGGTCGTGAAGCAATTGGAGGTGGTGGCGGCTGAGGTGTACCCAAGATGTCATCTTCGTTCGCCGACGAATGCTGCGATGATGATGAGGCTGTATTGCCACCAAAGTTGTATGAATGTGATTGACTAATTGTAGCATGTTGACCGGCAGCGGACTGCTGTTGCTGATGATGTTGATGATGGTGCGACGAGGCATTTTGTGGTGACTGATGTTGTTGAAGATGATGTGGTGGCTGATGTGGTATCTGCTGCTGCTGCAGATGATGATGCGAAGGTGTATGGTGATTGCCAACTAAACCGCCAGACGTTATCAAGCCACTGGAATTGGAACCGCCAATATTCAAACTGCCAATATTGACACCAATCAAATTGCCACCACTGTTTGAGCCATGCAATTCACTGTCTGTGGGTGTACTGCTGGGACTGCTGCTGCTCACTCGACTTAATGAGGATCCTGAAAAACAAGGACATATATTTTCAGTATTACAAAAAAATCTGTATTGAAGTTTCCCACTCACCCGAATGTGTGGTTATGGCATTTGTCATGTACTTGGAACTTGGCCTCTGTTTGGTGGTATTATCGAACCACTTGAGCACATCTAATACAGCTTGAGGATTTTTCTTCTGTTCCTGTTTGCTTATGTTCGAATTCATAAGCAAACGTGCCCAGGCTTCCGGCATACCCTAAAATGAAATGACAATTTTGAAGGAAAACAGAAAACGATGAGTATCGACGGCAAGACAATTATGGAAACAACTCTTCTCAGTTCAGTAAAAGTAAACAAATCAAAAAAATAAAATTGGATATGAGAGTATTGGCTAGTGAATGAGAATGATCGATGAGAAGTACATTTCTACAATATGTAACGAATATATGGAGGGAGGGCGGCGGGTGACGACGAGCTGCTTTGCGAAAACAAAAAGAGGCTTTAAATGCCCAAAATGTCTGTCTGAGGAGTTCGCACCACACAGTAAGCCCTTTTGTGCCATTCAGCTAGCTAGCCAACCAATTCGAATATTTTACTTATTACTACTTTCTATTAGCCGAAAATGGTATTGCGATGTGAGTAAAATTTAGACATTACATGGCACAGTGTTTCCAAGGGTAATAATGAAAATGCTTAAATTTTTTCTAAGATTTTTTTAAATAAAATGGCATCTAAGATCTAAATCTAAGCTTTATTTCTCAAAATTAAAATATATTTTTTCTAAAATTTTTTCAAGTAGAATGTGGTAAATTTTCAGGAACCGATTTATCAGAATCTTTTAACATATTTTCACTGTAGGTATTTGAAACAGTTTGGAAGTTTATCATAGCCATATTATTGGATTTTTTTTACTTATTTTATTTAATGCAATTTTGAGCCCTGTTTGTTAGAGGTTTGTTAATTCAGCTTTAATTTTTGAATTTTTCAAAATGTCCGCTATAGACCATAAAAAAAGTATATAGCCCTTTTTTATACCCTTAGCCATATGGCTAGAGAGGGTACATATAATTTACTAAGGCCAAAACGTGCATCATTGAAATAATGGTTTTAGATCCTAGGTCTCTTTGGACCAAATTCGTTTCACGATATTTGGAGTCGATCTAGGGGTGTCCGTACGTCCATCTGTCTGTCTGGCTGGCTGGCGATAACTCTCGAAGAGAGTATCCGATTTAATACAAACTTGGAACATCGTAATATTATTGTCAAACTTAGATCGATTTTGGAGATGGGCAATATTGGAACCATATATCTTCTGGTACCTCCCTCACAAAATGCGAACATTTTCAAGGAAAATAATTTACTGCACAGAAAGAGAATGTATAATCTGATTTGGCTTCAACTTTGCAAATCCTAATATTTTTGTCAGTGCAAGGCCAGGTGCGAAAATGGACAATATCTGTCAACTCCATCAAGTACCTGCCTCACAAAGGGTTAACATTTTGAAAAATTATAACTTTTATAAAATGTGATGTAAGTGTCCGGTTGTCTTCAAATTACACACATCACAATATTTTTATTAACCCAAGGCCTGGTGTGAAGATGGGATATATCGGTCCACTCCTTCGGGTACCTCTCCCACAAAGGGTCAAAATTTTGAGTATTCATGAAGCTCTTAAAACACGAAATTAACATTCGATTCCATTCAGACTTGGCACATCTCAATATTTCTATCAACACAAGATCTGTTATAAATGGTAGAGATCGGACCATTCCTTCTGGTACCTCCCCCACAAAGGTCAAAATTTTGAATAACCAAAACTATCATAAAATCCGAAATAAGCATTTTGTTTCCTTCAAATTACACACATCACAATATTTTTACTAACCCCAGATCTGGTGTGAAGATGGAAGAAATCGGTAAACTCCTTCTGGTACCTCCCCTACAAGGGGTCAAATTTTTGAATATTCATGAGCTTTAAAACACGAAATTGACATCCGATTCCATTCAGACCTGACACATCTCAATATTTCCATCAGCAAAAGATCTGTTATTAAGATGGTAGAGATGGGACCATTCCCGCTGGTACCTCCCCCACAAAGTTTCAATGTTTCGAATAACCAAAACAGTCATAAAATCCGAAATAAGCATCCGCTTCTCTTCAAATTACATACAGGATGAGATAAAAAAACTGCAACAAAGTCAAACGCCATAATTTTTACATTTTTTTTTTTAATTTTATTGAATGAAAGCAAAAAATTTTGGAAATAGCATCAAATTTTAGAATAAGTTTAGATTTGTTCGAATTGGTCACCTTTGGCAACGAATTATGGCCAATGAAACCGTCACACGCTGCCTGAATGTTGCTCTGCCGTATTTTGGCCCATTCCCGGCGAAGCACTTGCTTCAGGTGATCGACACTTTGGTATTTTTTAGCGCCAATCTTGCTTTCCAAACTACTCCAGACACAATTGTTCAACGGATTGGTATCCGGAGATTTTTGTGGCCATTGTGCGGATTGGAAATGAAGCGAGGAACCTCATTTTGTAATCATTCTTGGGTGGCGCGTGCTGAGTGCGATGGTGCCGAGTCCTGTTGGAATGTCCAAGGTCTGCGGCCAAAAAGTTTGCGTGCCCAAGGCTTTTATACACCCTCCAGAATATTTTCGCGATAATATTTGGCATTTATTCTGATGCCACGGTTGATTAATACAAGCGGAGAGCTGTTATGGCGGCCCATTCCATCACCATGGCCAGCGCTTGAGTTCTGGTGGCCTACCGAAGGTGCAGATTATCAGCTGACCTCTTTGGCAAGTAACCCCGATCATTTTGTTTGTTTACAAACTGCTGAACAACGAATGTTTTCTCATCGTTGAAAACCAAATTAGGCAGTTCACCACTTTTGAGCCAAGCGAAGCAACTCTTTAGCTCTTTTGTCTATTTTCTTTCTGTTGGGGTGTAAGTTATTGTACTTTTTGAAATTTATATGGCCAATGGCTATACCCCGAGCTCATTTTTCAATATTTACCGAATGTAATATGGCGATATATTCAGTTCACAAACCATTTTACGGCCACTGCGACGCTGTGATCGCTTCTTTACTTTTCGAACCATTTCTGCTGATTTTGCTGTTTTCTTCCATCCACTTCCTTGACGTCGGGCTACGCTACCAGTATCACGGTAACGAGTGATGGTAAGAGACAAAAAAGATTTATTCGCATTTCAATACTGGAGTGCTCTAACCACAGCCACTTGTGGTTTTCCAGCCAAATATAAAGAAATCACACTATCACGCTTGAATTCCATCACGAATAACTTTTTTTCTGAACAATTCTCACCAAAATGCTTTTGTACGCTTGTAAACAATATAATGAGCTGTAACTGGAATAATTTTAACAGCTGTCGGATGAGTGGCTTAGAAATGACAGCAGTCTGAAGTTGCTTGCAGTTTTTTCATCTCACCCTCAATTAACCGAAATTTATGATTTCGCATAGAATTGGAAATAAATGTTCGATTTCCTTCAAAATTTTCGCATACCAATATTTTTATCTATATTAGATGAAGTACGAAAATGGAATACTTCGGTCCGCTTTATCGGGTACCCCACGCATATTTCCACATTTTCCAAAAATTTGCACATATCTCATATAAAGTATGGGTAGTAGTTGTTATAGTCCAAATCTGGCACGATGTAATATTTTTATCAGTCTTAGGTCAGATACGAATTATTCAATATTGGGCAACTGCTTCGGAACCTCCACCACAAAGGCTGAGGGTATAAATCTGTCGACAAGACATACTAATACTATTTTACTTGTTTAACATATATACTTTAAAAAAACTACATACTTTTTATTTAGTCAACCTAATTGAATATTAATTTTAAATTAACATCTAGTAATAAACAAATAACTATTATCATATAAATATATATTTTTTTGGAATTTCCGATATTGTTATAAAACATCTATATATACACATTTATGTATATGTAAGTGTCTAAATATATATATAACGTGGTTTCTATGATCCATTTTTAAAAAGCACTAAAACACTTAATAAAGCCCACGTAGCTAAAAGCCAGACATGAATTGTGTCGGATGTTTTATGACTTAAGTGTAAAGTGTTTTGTAGACTAGTGTAACAAATAAATATGTAACCAAAAAAAACACAGAAAGAATCGACTAAAATAAAAACTAAGGATCAGTTTCACATTTTCGAGTAATACCCTTCTTCATTTCTGAAAAACAGGTGGGTAATTATTCTCTTTATTCGAAAATGTGAAATAGGCCTAACTAATAGCACTATCCTATAGAACGACGGTCCACACATACTGAAACCGAACATGAATTAAAAATGATTTGGTGACAAAAACAAACGCTTAACATAACGAAGGTGTTGCTGAAGATAGTTAGAGGTAGTGGTAGTGTTTGGAGATTACCAAAGTACCAAATACTTACTTTCATTGGCAGCTGAGAGAGAAAAAAAGTTTGGATTTTGTTTCGATTTTGTTCGAAAGATTCAAATACAAAGTAGTAGAGTAGAGAAAAATAGTTGAAAAAAGAAAAAAAAAAAAAGAAAACGAAAAAACAGAAAACACAAATAATATTCGAGTAACAACACAGAAATCAACGTTTTTTTTTTTTTTTTTTGTGAGGTTAGCTTTCGAAAAGAAGAAAGAGAGAAGTGGGTGAGAGGGGGACGGAGGAGAAGGAGTTGGTTTTGCTCTTGTTGCATATAATGTTTATGATTTGTTTTTGTTTTGCATTCAGAAAAAGGATTTTTGTTTCAACCAAACAACATAACAACAATAATAAAAACACAAAAAAGAAAAATTAAATTGTTAATGTGGAAATGTGTGTTCCAACTTTTGCAGAACTAACTTTGTTGTTTGTAGTTTTCTTTTGTTTCGTTTTTGTTTTTTTTTTTTATTCGTGGAGTGGCGCAAGTGAAAAATAAAAACAGCCAGGAATAATAAACACTGGTTTATATCCACATAAATAGTGTTCTTTCCAGCAAAATTAAGAAAAAACAAGTAAGCAAAGGCTACAGTCGAGCGGGGCCGACCGTTGAATACCCTACAACACTATAATAAACGATACAGATTATATAGGCGAGATACTCGAAAGAATTCCACAAGATATTGTGACAAATAATAAAAAAAAACCATCAGGTTTCGTTCTTTAATTTTCGAATAAGAGCAACTTAAACTAATTTGTTCATTTCCAATTTATTGGTAGATGTTGCACTTAAATGGTCTTCCTAGATCTGGAACCAATTTATTATTGGTTTTTGACTGAAACGCGTCTATATACAGATACAGACATTTGACTATATTCTTTAACGAAATCAGCGTTAACGAAATAGTCAGAAGTGCGTCTTTCCTGTATTTGTGAATTCTCCAAAGAGTCACTGGAATGGACATTTTCGTATTTTGTCTACAAAAGTTGGCGATCATCTCCAAAAAGAGTAGGATTCTATTCTGACCCTCATCTTATCTCCATGCAAAATTTCGTAAGGATCGGGCCATAAATGCGATCTGTATATGATATGCTGATATCCTAACTACTTAGTTTTGTTAGCTGTAGAAATATTACCAAATGTTTAATTCAAAATGAAAATATGCCAAAAATATGACAAAATTGAAAAAATATGAGAAAATTTTACAAAATCAATATTTTCATCTTTAGAGAGATATTTTTATGCGATTTTTTTAGAGGTTTTTTGTTTCCTGCCAAGAGGCCATTCTGAATTAATGAGAACTGTCGAAATCAGTTCAGCCGTTCTCGACATATAAGAGATTTTTCAAGCATATCTTCTTTGATAGACATATATATCGCACATATTTTGCTATATATCCGATTTGATGGATGTTAACATCAATGTAAAGATCAGAAGTAACCTTGTCATGGCTTTATGGTTTCGCCGGGATTTAAAATATTCGCGGTTTAATGAAAATTTTTGAATTTTTTCAACACAAAAGATATGGTCTATTTTACCCGCTAAATATTATCCGATGACCACCCAAATTGGTAGGCTTCTTCCCCGCTCTAAACTCTAGCTACGTGCGAAATTCCGCGTCGATTGGTCTATAATTGTGACCTGTATAGCTACTGCAAAATCCGACATTTTTTCAGTATTTGGTCCATTTCAACCCCTAAACATTTGGCGATCATCTCCAAAAGAAATAGGGTTCTATTCTGACCCTAGCCCCACCTCCATTCTAAATTTCGTGAAGATCGGCCCATAATTGCGACCTGTAGAGTGATTACAAATTAACATGGACAGACGGACAGACGGACGGACGGACATACATAGCTAGATCGACTCAGCTCGGCGAGATAGGAAGATCCATATATACTTTCCTATGTGGGAAATCAATATTTCGTGGTGTTACATAATTTTTGGCCCAATCAAACTTATAATACCCCCAACACATAGTGTTGTAGGGTATAAAAATTTGCCAAAAATAAAGAAAATTGTTAGCATTGAGCGCAGCCCAAAAGCAAAAGCATTTTCAATACAAGTTGCTATTCCAATCAAATAAATTCCTTATTATCTTAGGTCCTTGTTATCTTAGAAGGTGCAGATTTACAAATATTTGCAAGAGCTATGTCCTTGATGATTTTATTTTTAAAAAATGAAAATAGAAGCACATGTTTTTTGAAAGGACAAGCGGAAAAATTGGAGTAATTTTTTTGTCTTAACAGATTATTCTTTTTTTTTGGCTATAGCATAACGTTTCGTTGCATATGAGGAGAATCATTGATGCAGCCACTCGCCATATGTCCGCTATTCGATTGTTTAAAGAAGGAGGAGTCTCCGAGAAAATGTGACGCGATTAGCAAAAAAAAGTGATATGAGGTTTTGAATTTTAAAGACCCAATACTGAGGAAAGTCAGACTTAGACTCAAAGACCATACGAAACCAAGATGGTATGTGTGGGATGAATCACTCGCGATAATTTGGAAGGGGGGGGGGGGGGTGTGTTTCAAGTGAATCCTTTAATTTTAAACCACAAGAAGATATTTATCCAAATTTCAAAAGAGGACATTCATAAAAAAAACCACAAAGAAAACGACGAAGAAGGCATGACAGAAAAGTCGCCATAATTAGATTGAGATTTGAGTGTTATAGCAAATTTCATATTTTAGTGTCACAAGCTGTCCTGCCTAGCTCAAATTTCAGGCAGTATATTGACTCAAGTACGTAGACAATTTAAGAAAATGATGTAGAAGTCTTGAAACTAGAAAAGATCCACAAGAACGAGCTGGAGGCAGATATTTGGTTTGATTTAAGGATGCGCAGCTACACTGCTTTACTCAGAGACCTTTGGTCCATTGTGATCATCCTAGGAAGAATAAATATATTGGCGATAGGAAAGATATGGATAAAATATTCACAGGGACGAGGTGGAGGCTATGGTTTGGCTTAAGGGTGCGCAGTTACACGATAGTCGGTAACTGCTTCATTCGGAGACCTTTGGTCCATTGAGTTCATTCTTGGAAAAATACATTTGTTGGTGATAGGAAGGACATAGAAAAATAACCTAGAGAAATAAATACAGTCGGCTGGGTGATCTGCCAAGCCAGGGAGTGCTCTGCTTGTAGAAGATGATTAGAATCTCTATCTAAGAAGAATGTTAGAGTTTTGGGCGACAGCATGGGACATCTGCATAGTAGGTGTTTAACCGCTACTACATCTCCCCCATCTTCACATGGTATACATTATTCAGAAACATTGTAATCCATCTTGAGGTCAGATATCTGATATGGCAATGCTAACCGCAATTCTGGGATCAGACCTATTTAGTAATAGAAGGGAGCTTTTTCTACTTCTCGAGATTAGCGGCCAAATGGACTTAGATAAAATCCAACCTGTTTCCAATTACCTTCTTCTTCAAGCTTTTTCGAGAGAGACTTTTTGAAGTAGTTGCCACAATAGCTTATTTGTGGTTTAACAGTCTCATCAGTCACTTCATTGTCGCTATATCCTGGAAACTAACTACGCTTAATGAATTCGCGTATTTCAAGAAGGTTCTTTTTCAGGCAAGCCATCCCGCGAAACTCGACATGCTATAGTCACTGGTCCTATTATGCAATTGCAGAGATCTCTTGCCTTGCTGAATGCAAGAATTTTCGCCTGAAAAAACGCTGTGATTGTCAGTACGCTTATATGATTGGGTTAGTGCAGAATACTCCAGCACACGTGACTATCCATTTTATAACCGTCTGTATAAATGGCCAAACCCGTTCAGCGTCCCTATCAGTTATCGTTACGCCAAGGTAATTGAAGTCGAGACCTGTGGAAATAGAGGGTGAGATGAAAAAACTACAACCAAATTCAGACTGGCCGAAAGTGGTGAACTGCCGAATTTGGTTTTCTCCGATGAGAAAACATTCGTTGTCCAGCAGTTTGTAAGCAAAGAGGTCAACTGAAAATGTGCACCTTCGGTTGGCCACCAGAACTCAAGTGCCGGCCATGGTGATGGTGTGGGCCGCCATAACAGCCGATAGTCGTTCTCCACTCCGCTCGTATTAATCGACCGTGGCATCAGAACAAATGCCGAATATTATCTCGAAGATATTCTGGTGGGTGTATTAAAGCCTTGGGCCACCCAAGAATGATTACAAAATGAGGTTCCTCGCTTACTTCCAGTGCACAATGGCCACCAAAATCCCCGGATACCAATCCGTTGGGCTATTCTGTCTGGAGTATTTTGGAAAGCAAGGTTGACACTAAAAAATACCAAAGTGTCGAACACCTCCAGCAAGTTCTTCGCCCGGAATGGGCCAAAATACCGCAGAGCAACATTCGGGCAGCGTGTGACGGTTTCAATGGTCGTTTGAAGGTCATAATTCATGCCAAAGGTGACCAATTCGAACAAATCTAAATTTATTCTAAAATTTGATGCTATTTCCGACATGTTTTTCTTTCATCTAATAAAAAAATTTAAAAGTTATGGCGTTTAACTTTGTTGCAGTTTTATTTTATCTCACCCTGTATATCTATAAAAGATGAAAATGTTTGTGCGTTTGATTGTTTGTTTGTAATTTATAGATTCATGAACGGCTGAACAGATTATTCTGAAAGGTCCAGACTGAAAGAAACATAGGCTATATAAATTTTTGAAATTTCACTTGGAACGGGAAATATAGCATCAGAAACGGGGGCACCGCTAAAAAATTTAGTTTTAGTATAAACATATCTATTGATCGGTTACAGATATAGTCTCCAAAATTTGGAGTGCGTAATGGAATTTGGAGCAAAAATATTTTTTTTTCATATTATATTGAAATCGGTTCAGACTGGGATATGATTTTGTCCTACAACACCTTTACAATCGCATCAGGGTAAAAGTAAAAAACTACACAACAATTTAATTTAGGATACGATTATTACGGGGAAGTATGTTGCTATTGTCTAATAGTAACAGAAATGCCACTCAACTTCAAAAGATTGCAGAATCCTGCATCCTGAATCCTTTTGCTATGAAATTAATAAATCCGAAGGACAAACTCTTCGTGTATGCAAACTAAATTTGGCATATTCCTGCTTTTCTCATACAAGTTTTGATTTCACTTTTATTCTTTTAAAACACCTTTTTGGTTCTTAATTTTTGAAATAAAACCAGGGTCTAAGAGCAGATTCTGTTGCGACACTTCTGTCGTTTATGCTGCTTTAAAATTCTAAACATGGGTGGTCTCTCTACCAATCTACAACCAATCAGCTGTAATTTGAAATTTCGGGTTCGTTGTAGGAAGTACTTCTAAAAAAATATTCAATGTAGGTCTATTTTTTGGTATAGCCCTCATGTAGCGGTACCTCCTGATTTTGGGTGTTTTGAAGGTTTCAGATAGAGGTTCAACTCCGCCAAAATATTCTATATAGGCATAATCTTCATATAATGGAATTTCCAATGTTCTTTCTATTTTGTAAATTATATATCTTGATAGGTTTCAGAAACAAAATTTTACCTCAATATTTAAAGAGGACTTTTCCATGTAAATCGTACAGAGAATTTCGAAGCAAAACCATATTTTCAGTTAAGAACATTGATTTGGATTAAGGGGGAGGCAAGTTAGGTTTGACCTTATATGCAATTTAAAATGATCGGGTTGGATTCAATTGAATATCATTTCGAAACTAACAATAGAAAATAGAATTCCCCAACCTGATGTTATCCTTACATTTTTTATAACTGCAAAATAATTCATTTTTACAATTATCATGATATTAAATATACAATTCGGTGAAATGTTTTTCATGACTTTCAAAGAGAGAGAGAGAGAGAGAAGGTAAACAAGACAAACATATGTATAATTCGTTTTTTTTACATAATTAATGCATATATAATAAAAATTCATAACAAAATGCGTAACACATGATAACAATAGTTGGTTTTTTCTTTCTTTCAATGAATGGTTTTTCTCACTTTTGGGGGGGCAGAACTTATATACAATTGTCTCACTAAACTACCGGGGGCGGCAACTAACTAAAATTGCAAACTTACCGTAAATTCACCTGTAACCGCATCGAAACCCACATGGACTGTGTGTTCGAAATTTGTGGGATACGATATATTCGGCTTGGAATCCTGATGTGATGGCTTGGAGCCTTTGATTTTATTTTTTAAAGTTTTTTTCTTGCGATCAGGATCATCGGGTTCTGTGAAGAGAATAAAAGAACAATGAGTATAACATACATTGAGGGATATTTGTTTAGTGGAAATACCTTTTGGCAGGGGTCTCATGTCGACTGGTGGTCCATCACCGCCACCCGTTATGGAACCTCCCACCCGATCGCCACCACGATTGCTGGTTAGACGGACTGGTGGAGCCGGTGGTTTATCTTCTTCGCTGGACATTTTCCCCCAAAAGATACACTCTCAATAACAGCAACAACAATAGAGACAACAAACAACCGTATCACAAAACAACAGCAATAACTGGGTTAATGATTCTTTACGAATTCCAAATTCAATGTCTATGCCGTGCACTTTCTATTAGACTCTGTCGATTCGCTCTCTCTCCCGGTGCCTTCTCGGAGTGATTTGTCAAGCTAAAAATGGAAGAAAAAAACAACAATATGATTAACAAAATGTGAGTAATAATTAAATTGAAAACACTTCAATTTACACTACAAAAATTTAATAAGAAATTTTATAGAAGAAGAAAAAAGTACTTCAAGAATATCATTTCAAATAAAACAAAAAACACACACACATACACAAATTCTTTATCTGTATTCTTGTGTGTTTTCTTTTCTTTTTTGGGGGGGTTTTCGTTTCCAACGTTTGTGTCATCAATGATGGTATTGGCGTCAAAGTGAAATATAACAACAACAAAATAATATTCCCCATATATTTGTGTGGTGTTTATATAAATATTTATTCTTTTAATTTTCTTATCAGCTGAGACGAGGGCTAGCCGGCCGGCCGGCTTGCCGCCAATCGCTTTAGAATAAATGTCTTCATACAGTCATGGTTTTACTTTTTTTTTCAAAGGAAAATAAATCGAATTCTTAAATGGGAACAAAAATAAGAGAGATAAGTTGGAGTATTTTCCACCCGTAGAGGATCCATTTAGATGGCTTCTTTCTATTGAAGGACCCTTTCGTATGCCCTGCAACATAAAATGGAGGGTAAATTAATTTTTGTCACTCCGTTTGCAACACCTCAACATATTCGTCGGAAAGCCAATAAGGCATTTTTGGTTTTTTTGAAGGGTTATAATTTGTCATTTCGGATTGTCTTTAGCTAGATTTACTTCGAGAAAAAAAATATTCTATAGGGACTATACGATTTGATCCAAACTTGGTACATCGTAATATTATTGTCAAACTTAGATTGAGTTCGGAGATGGGCAATATCGGTCCACTACTTTTGTTACCTCCCACACAAAATCTAAACATTTTCAAAGAAAATAATTTACTGCACAGAAAGTGAAAGGATAATCCGATATTGTTCCAAATTTGCAAATCCTAATATTTGCATCAGTGCTAGGTCAGGTGCGGAAATGGACAATATCGGTCAACTCCATCCGGTACCTCTCCCACAAAGGGCAAACATTTTTGAATAATTATAAATCTTGAAAAATGTGATGTAAAAGTCCGAATATCTTCAAATGTCACAAGTTACAATATTTGTATTAACCCAAGGTCTGGTGTAAAGATGGAATACATCGATCCACTCTTTCTGGTACATCCCCCACAAAGGGTCAAAATTTTGAATACCCATGAAGTTCATAAAACACGAAAATAAAATCCGATTCCATTCAGACTTGGTACATCTCAATATTTTTATTAGCACAAGATCTGTTATAAAGATGGTAGAGATCGGACCATTCCTTCTGGTACCTCCCGCACAAAGGGTCAAAGTTTCGAAAACCAAAAACGATCATAAAATCTGAAATAAGCATCTTTTTCCCCTCAAATTACACACATCATAATATTTTCATTATCCCAAGGTCTAGTGTGAAGATGGGATATATATGTCTACTCCTTCAGGTACCTCCCCCACAAAGTATCAAAATTTTAAATATCCATGAAACTCATAAAATTCGAAATTAACATCCGATTTCATTCAGACTTGGCAAATCTAAATATTTTTATCAACACATGATCTGTTATAAAAATGTTATAAATCGGACTATTCCTTCTGGTACCTCCCGCACAAAGGGTCAAAGTTTCGAAAACCAAAAACGATCATAAAATTCGAAATAAGCATTTGGTTCTCTTCAAATTACACACATCACAATATTTGTATTAACCCAAGGTTTGGTGTGAAGATGGAATACATCGGTCCAGTCCTTCTGGTAGCTCCCTCACAGAGGGTCAAAATTTTGAATATTCATGAAGCTAATAAAACACGAAATTAACATTCGATTCCATTCAGACTTGGCACATCCCAATATTTCCATCAACACAAGATCTGTAATAAATATAGAAGAGATCGGACAATTCCCAAGCTTTTTCGTCCCTCAGCCAACCATAATATATCTCTTTAAACCACTTTCCATTGCATTCTCCTTCAAGAGTAATCCCATCACCTCAATTAAAGCTCATATAAAACCCCCATAGATATTCTCTGCCTATAGAAGACCTCTTGAAAATTCTTCCCGGATGAGAAGAACTTAATAAAATTTCGAATTTTGGGAGTACTATTCGTCCAATTTTACATGTCCTGTCTTTTCAAAGAGGAAACCTCCCATTTCTCATTTCTATTCTATTGAGGCACCCCAATATACAATCCATTGTAAAAATAAAAAATATATATCTGTCCATTTCCGCATTCTTTGCTTCTGTAAACCCATGTTGTTATCAACAATAGCAGCAGCCTTTCTTGTTGAATATATAAAAAAAATAAAATAAAAAATATTAAGGAATTTAATAAGCAGATATTCATTCTCATTGTGCATGTACGTGTGTTTCTGTGTGCGTGCATGCCCTCTGGAGTTACTACTCACAATTTACTCTCATTCGACTGAGGGAGAATAAGAAATCAAAAAAGAAATAAAGAGATGTGTTTGAGTACTTGAACAGGGTTCATGTGGTACTCGACTTTTGTTGTTCTTCTTCTTGTCGTCGTCGTCGACGTCGTCGATTTCTGCTGTCTTCATTTACAAGTCATGACATGCTGTTGCACGCATCTCAGAGATAAGTTTCATTCAATAAAACACGAACTCGAAGCTGGTTCAATGGCGACAAAAGGCAGAGAAGTGAGATAGCAAAGTGAGACAAGAAACGTTTTGGAATAACCACCACCACCACCTACCGACTTATTTCTAAAAGCGCCCACTGAAGACGTCATTGTGGCCGCACAACAACGTGCAACGTACGACTTGACGACTAACATCACAGCAGAAACAGCAACAACAAAAATAATAAGAAAACATGTATTTCCACAAAGGAAAATACCAACAACAGAAAAAAAAAAACAGAAAACGGCGACAAGGGCGCTGTGTCGATGAATCATCGCAAAAATTGTCTGCAAGTCGACAAAATACAACATCAAAAAGGGGGAAACTTTTCGAGCGAAATGCGAAAATTTGTTACTGCCTGTGTGTGCATGTGCGTGTATGTCTGTGTGATAATGATAAAAGTTTGCGATGACATGTTTTAAGTGAAAAGGAAATTGTTTTATTGGTGATAGGTGCCTATTTGGTGCTGGGATTACTCTTGAAGAAAAATGCAATGGAAAGTGGTTTAAGGAGACCTATTATAGTTAGTAGAAGGACGAAAAGGCTTGTTTTTTCTGAAGCATTATCAAATTAAAAAGGACGAACAAACGTGGATTTTAAAGAATATTTCTTCGGGGACTATCGGGAAACTTGAAGTATTAATGAAAAATTTCTTAAGGACTGACTATCTTTGTTGTGGATTTTTATAGAATACTTTCTCAAGGACTATACAGGAACCACAAACGTGGGTTTTAAGAATATACTTTGTGAAGAATTCTCCAGGATCAACAAATGTGATTTTTCAATGAATTTTTTGAAGGATTTTCCCGAATCAACAAACGTGAATTTTTAAAGAATTTTTTTTTAAAGAAGTATCCAGGATCAACATACGTGGTTTTTTTCTAAAGAAGTATCCAGGATCGAAAAACGTGAATTTTTTCTAAAAGAATTTTCAGAATCAACAAACGTGGATTTATTCTAAAGGAGTATCCAGGATCAACAAACGTGGATTTTTTCTAAAGGAGTACCCAGGATCAATAAACGTGGATTTTTTCTAAAGGAGTATCCAGGATCAATAAACGTGGATTTTTAAAGAATTTTTTCAAAAGGAGTATCCAGGATCAATAAACGTGGAATTTTAAAGAATTTTTTCAAAAGGAGTATCCAGGATCAACAAACGTGGATTTTTAAAGATTTTTTCAAAAAGAGTATCCTGGATCAACAAACGTGGATTTAAAAAAAATTCTGAAGCAGTAACCTGGATCAACAAACGTCGATTTTTAAAGAATTCTTCTGAAGAACTAACCAGGAACAACAAACGTGGATTTAAAAAAAAATCTGAAGCAGTAACCTGGATCAACAAACGTCGATTTTTAAAGAATTCTTCTGAAGAACTAACCAGGAACAACAAACGTGGATTTTTAAAGATTTTTTCCAAAAGGAGTTTCCAAGATCAACAAACGTGGATTTTTAAAGAATTTTTTTCTAAAGGAGTTTCCAGGATCAACAAACGTGGATTTTGAAAGATTTTTTTTCTAAAGGAGTTTCTAGGATCAACCAGTATTTTTAAAGAATTTTTTTCTGAAGGAGTATCCAGGATCAACCAACGTGGATTTTTAAAGATTTTTTTTTCTGAAGAACTATACAGGACCAACAAAAGTGGCTTTTAAAGAATTTTTCTGAAGAACTAACCAGGACCAACAAACGTGGATTTTTAAAGATTTTTTCCAAAAGGACCTTCAGAATAAACAGGGTTTGTAAACATTTTTTTTCCAAAAGGACCTTCAGAACAAATGGGGTTTTTAAAGAATTTTTTCCAAAAAGAACCTTCAGAACAAATGGGGATTTTAAAGATTTTTTTCCAAAAAAGACCTTCAGAACAAACGGGGTTTTTAAAGAATATTTTTTCAAAACCATCAGGTCAGCAAACGTGGTTCTAAAGAATATTTTCTAAAGGACCATCAGACCAACAAATGTGAATTTTTTAAGAATATTTCCTCAAGGACCTCCCGACTAACAAATGTAATCAGACGCTTAAGCATGGATTATCGAGGAAAATTTTCTAAAGGATCAGCAGACCAACAAAAGAATATTTTCTAAAGGATCTTCTGACCAAAAACATGATTATTTAAATAATATTTTCTAAAGGACCTTCAAATCAAGAAATATGGATATTAAAAGAATATTTTCTAAAGGACCTTCGGATCAAGAATTTCGGATTTTTAAAGAATATTTTCTGAACGACCAGGAGAACAAGAAACGTGTATACTTAAAGAATATGTTCTAAAGGACCAAAAATTGGATTTTCAATAAATAATTTTTAAAGGATCTTCAGAACAAAAAACGTTGATTTTTAAAGAATATTTTCTAAAGGATCTTCAGACTAACAAACTTGAATTTTTTAAGAATACTTTCTAAAGGACTATCAGATTTTTTTAAACATGGATTTTTAAGGAACATTTTCGGAGGGATCGGCAGACCAACAAAAGATTATTTTTAATGGATCTTCAGATCAAAGAATATTTTCAACGACACTAGACCAACAAACGTGGATTTTTAAAGGATTCTTTCTTAAGGACCTTCAGACAACGAAATGTGAAATGTGAACATGGATTTTTTAAAGAATATTTTCTAAAGGACCTTTAGACCAAAAATTGTTGATTTTAAAGAACAATTTCAAAAGGACTATCAGACTTTTTTACATGAATTTTTAAAGAAATTTTCTGAAGGAATAACAGACCAACAAAAGAATATTTTCTAAAGGACCTTTGGATCAAGAAATATGGATTTTTAAAGAACATTTTCTCAAGGACATCAGTCCAACAAATGTAAATTTTTTGAAGAATATGTTCTCAAGGAACTTCTGACCAACAAATGTGAATTAAACATGGATTTTTGAAGAATATTTTCTAAAGGACCTTCAGACCAACAAACGTTAATTTTTTAGGAATACTTTCTAAAGGACTATCAGACTTTCAAACATGGACAGCAGACAAACAAAAGTATAATTTCTAAAGGATCTTCAGACCAACAAACGTGGATATTTAAAGAATATTTTCTAAAAGAGCTTCGGATCAAGAAATGTAGGCATTTATAGAATTGTTTCCAAAGGACCTTCGGATCAAGGATTGTGGATTTTTAAAGAATATTTTCTGAAGGACCAACAGACCTCGAAAGCGGATATTTTAAGAATATTTTCTGAAGGACCAGCAGAACAAGAAACGTGGATACTTTTAAGGACCTTCATACCAAAAAAGGGGGATTTTTAAAAAATAAATTTCTAATGGACTTTCAGATCAACAAATGAAAATTTTGAAAGAATATTTTCTAAAAGACTTCCGACAAACAAATGGGGGTTTTAAAGAATATTTTTCAAAGACTTTAAGACCGACAAACGAGGATTTTTAAGGAGTATTTCTATAGGATCTTCTGACCAAAAAGGTAAATATTTAAAAAATATTTTTTAAAGGACCTTCCTGGATTTTTAAAGAATATTTTTTAAGGACTTCAGATCAACAATTGTGGATTTTTAAAAAATGTTTTCGAAAGGAACTTCCAACCAAGAAACGTCAATATTTAATCTAAAGAATATTTGGGAAAGGACCTTCCGACAAAGAAACGTCAATATTAAAAGAATATTTGCGAAAAGGAAATATGGAACAAACGTGGATTTTTAGAGAATATTTTCTAAGGACTACAAGACATACAAACGTGATTTTTTAGATTTTTTCCATGATTACAAGACCAACAAATCTTGAGTTTTAAATAAAATTTAAACATAAATGGTGGCACTACATTAGATAATTATGAACGAATTATTAATGAAAGCAACAACAACAAAACCAATAGCAAACCAATCATAATTGGGCAAATCTACAAAGACCACGACGAAAATAAAATTTCTATTTCTTTCTTGTTTTGATTTTTTTTAACTTTTCAATAGTTTCAAAAGAAAAACCAAATGGAATATGCCAAAGAGGAGAAAAGTCAAAAAGCAAGAAAATCATTCGTAGAGGCAGCATAAAATTGTTTTTGTTTCCTAAAAAAGCGTCCGATGTGTGTTCTTCGTCTGATAATGATGATTATGACGCTCATACCTGTGTATAGTGCCAGGAGACCAAGACGAAATGGAGACCCAAACGCGACACTGCTGACGTTGACATCACAACAACAACAAAAACAATAAAAGATAACCTCAAGAAAATATGGCAAAGAAAGGCGACACTTTAAGAATGAAAAACTAGTGGAGATGCTTGAGGAAACAATAATAATAACGACGATGATGATGATGGGAAAACATAAACAAATTAAGAGAAAATCCACAAAGGCCAACCGTATCAGAAACAGTTGTTGGCTGTTAGCTGTCGAGGCGACCGAGGCCGATGCAAATGGAAACTATGAACTGAACAAAGTTTTATGGACTGTCGTGGAAAATATGAGATATAAAATTAACACAACACCAAAGGACCAGGGGGTGGTATGGAAAATTTTGGTGAGAATGAAAATGGAATAATAAACAACAACGATATTACAAAAAAGAAACTGATAAAAAATTTATTATTATTTAATTGATACAAAATATTATTAAATTAAAAATTATCCTGAAAGTCCTTAAATAAAACCTAAATCAAAACAGCACACTTATAAGAAAAAAATCCTAAAAATGTAAGAGTATGACAGAAGAGATTCAGCAAAAATCTTCAATAATGGGTCTGAGAGTGCAGCAGATAGATTCTTTAGAATCCATAATAACGAAACTGAGAATTCAGCAGAGAATATTCTTAAAAATGTATGGTTATGGCTCCTGAAGCCCTTGACGATAATGGTTGGTTTATGAAAAAATATCCTTGAAATCCATGATTATTACTCCTGCAGACCCTCAAAAAATATCATCAAACATTGAAGATTATATCTCTGATGGTCTTTAAAAAAATATTTAAATTTCACTATTATAAATCTTATAGTCTTTGAATAATATCCTGAAAAATCATCCTTAAAAATTATAACTGTTATAGTCCTTAAAACATTTCTTTAAAATCTACGATTATAAGTCTTTAAAAAATATTCCTAAAAATTAAAATATCCTTTGAATGTCTTTGAAATATATCCTAGAAAATCTATGATTATAATTCTGATGATAGTCCTCGAAAAAATATCCTCCAACAGTTCCTGAAAAATATCTCTTAAAATCAACGACTATCACTTTGAATTACCTTGAAATATATTATAGAAAATCTACGATTATAACACTCTGATAGTCCTTGAAAAATATCCTTAAAAATCCACGATTATAACAGTGAGTCCTAGAAAAATATCCTTGAAAATTATAACTGTGATAGTCTTAAAACATGTAATTGAAATTAAAGATTATAAATCTTAAAAAAAGAATCCTTAAATTCAACGACTATAACTTTGAATGTCCTTAAAAATCAAGAATTATAACTCCGATAGTCCACGAAAAAATATCCATAAAAATCCACGATTATCGTTGCAACCTTTCTTGAAAACTATCCTTAAAAATCAACGACTGTTCTTGAAATATATCATAGAAAATCTACGATTATAACTCCGATAGTCCTTGAAACATTATCCTTAAAAAGCGACGATTATAACGTTGATATTTCTTAAAAAATATCCTTAAAAATTAACAATTACGGCTCTAAAAATCATTGAAAAATATTCTAAAAAGCAAAAATTATGAATCTTTTTGTCTTTAAAATGTTTTCAAAAATCAAAGACTACAGCTCTTGGCTCCCGAAAATTATCTCAAAAACCAACGAAGAAAATAGTACTGAAGAAAATATTCTTAAATGATCCTTATTTGTTGAAATAATAGTCCTCTAGAGAATGTATTTAAAAATCCATATTTTTTGGTCCTTGGTAGTCCTTGAGAAAATATTATTAAAAAACCTTTGTTCTTTGTAGATCTGATAGTACTTCAGAAAATATTCTTTAAAATCTACTTTTAGTAGTCCTGTATAGTCCTTGAGAAAATATCCCTTACAAATCCACGTTTAGTCCTCGAGAAAATATTTTTTAAAAATTCATGTTTATTGATCCTGAATAGTGCTTAGGAAATGTTCTTCAAAATCCACGTTTATTGGTCCTGATCAGGAGATATTCCTCAAAAATGCACGTTTATTGGTCCTGAATAGTCCTTGCGAAAATAATCTTTAAAATCCACATTTTTTGGTCCTGGATGGTCTTTTAGAGAATAATTGTCAAAAATCCACTTTTATTGGTCCTGAATAGTCCTTCAGGAAATATTCTTTAAAATCTTTGTTTATTGGTCCTGCATAGTCCTTCAGGAAATATTCTTTAAAAATCCACGTTTACTGGTCCTTGAGAAAATATCCTTTAAAAATCCACGTTTACTGGTCCTTGAGAAAATATCCTTTAAAATCCACGTTTATTGATCCTGAATAGTACTTGGGAAATATTCTTTTAAATCCACGTTTAGTGGTATAGTCCTTAAGAAAATATCCGTTAAAAATCCACGTTTGTTGATCCTGAATAGTGCTTAGGAAATATTCTTCAAATTCCACGTTTACTAATCCTGGATAGTCCTTGAGAAAATAGGCTTGAAAAATCAACGTTTGTTGAGTGCTTAGGAAATACTCTTCAAAATCTACGATTAGTGGTCCTGGATAGGCCTTGTGAAAATATCCTTTAAAAAACCACGTTTGTTGATCCTGAATTCTTCAAAATCCACTTTTAGTGGTCCAGGGAAGTAGAGATTCAAGTTTTTTGCTACTGGATAGTCCTTCATAGAATATTCTTCTGAAAAATATCCTTAAAATTCAAAGTTTGCGGCATTAGCATTCCTTCACAAAATATCCTTTTTTGTTGGACTATCCGGGTCCTGGAGACATATTTTTTGAAAGTCCACAATCAAACCATTTGAGTCCTTGACAAAATATTCTAAAATCACGTTTCTTTGCAGATAGTCCTTTGGAATATATTCCTTAAAGATCCACGTTTTTTGGTCCTGAAAAGTTCTTTGTCCTTGGATAGTTCTTGAGAAAAATTCTTTAAAATTCCACGTTTGTTGGTCCTGAATAGTTCTTGGGAAAATATTCCTTAAAATTCACGTTAATTGGTCCTGTACAGTCCTTGAGAAAATATTCTTTAATAATCCACGTTTGTTGATCCTGAATAGTCCTTCAGGAAATATTCTTTAAAAATCCACGTTTATTGGTCTTGAATAGCTCTCAGGAAATATTCTTTAACAATCCACGTATGTTGGTCCTGGGAAGTATAGATTCACGTTTGCTGCTTCTGGATAGTATATTTTCAAAAATTCGCAGTCAATGCAGCTGGATGTCCTTTTGAAAAATATCCTAAAATATTAACGTTTGTTGCTATGATATTCCTTCAAAAATATCTATTTTTATTGAACCTGGATAGTCCTGTCGAAAATATTTTTTAATATTTTTTAATCTACAATCAATGCATTTGAGAGTCCTTGACAAATTATCCTACAAAAACACGTTTCTTGGCCGATAGAGAATATTTTAACTCTAGGAAAATATTCTTTAAAAATCCACTTTTTCTTGGTCCCGAAAAGCCTTTGCCAGGATTTTCTTCAAAAATCAACGATTGAATCTGAGGGAGTCCTACAGAAAATATTTACTAAAAATCCATGTTTTTCGTCGTTCATTGATACTGGATAGTCCTTGAGAAAGTATTCTTTCAAAAACTCGCTTGGTCGTCCTTCAGCAAATACTTTTAAAAATCCGGGTTTTTTGGTCCTGGAAAGACCTTCGCAAAAATATTCTTTAAAAATTAAAATCTTATAAAAATCCACGTTTGTTGGTCCTGGATAGTCCTTGAGAAAATAATTTAAAAAAATCTTTTTTTTGTTGTCCCGTGGTACTTCAGGAAAATATTTTTTAGAAATCCCCCAATTGATTTACCCTCCCCTCGTCTTCTTACCACAAGTGGTGGTGGTGGTGCTATTTTACCGATATATGCATGCATGAATGTGTTTTTTTTTTCTTGTTGCGGGGGATCAGAGATTAGAGGCTGCTGCACTTCGGTTGGAGGCAACAGCCATCCAACCAGCCATGCAACCAGGAGATACTTCTTCTTACTACTGCTGCTTGCTACGTGTGGAACGTGTAATATGTTGATGAGGATGACGACGATGGCGATGATGATGATGATGGCGGTGGTTTTTGTGGCAGGCATTATGGAAAACAAGTCGAAGAAGAAGCAGCAGTAGGCAATCAAGCAAAAATATAACACACGGCGGTACTTATCCATTGAGAGTGCGAGTCAAGTATGTTTTTGTTCTTGTTATTCTTCTTCTGGTGTTTCGTGTCTGTCTTTTTTTCGAATGGAAGGGAAAACTGCTGGAGGGACACAGAAGGCGACAGCAGGGTGTTGGTAGTGTTGTGGAAATGTGGCACAATAGTGCCAAAGAAGCAGCGAATAGAGTGTGTGTGGTTAGTGAGTGAGTGTGGCGCTCACGTAGGGCCGTCGAAACAAAAGGTGAATGAGTTGCATATAATGTGGAAGAGAGAGATATGCAAAAGACAACATCAGAGTAATTCTGTACGTGTGGATGTGTGTGTGTGTGTGTTTCCACCAAGAAATTAAGACCTATTTAAAATTAATGTTCTGTACTGAAATAAAAAAAAAACAGAGATAAAACATTTGTATTTTTAGATACAATTTTCTTTTTTTTTTTTTTGTTCTGTTTTGGAATGCAAGTAAATCTTATTGTGGAATGGTGAAGTCAACAATGTGTAGATCCAGGATTTGTTAAGAATTGCTTTGCTATTTTTGAGGAATATTTTCAAGGATTATCAAAATAAAAGAATATTCTTTGAGGTAAGAGCTACAATCGTGGATTTTGTCAGAGGTATAAGCACGGATACTCAATGAATATTCTATCGAGGGGCTATAGAAATCGCTTCATAATGAACATAAATTATAATCATGGATTTTAAAGAATATTTTCTAAAGGAAAATCAGACCAACAAACGTTGATTTAAAAATAATATTTTTTTAAGGATTTCTTGAGTTACGATTGCAGATTATTTAAGAAATATTTTTTTTAGTAACTCCCTGAATAAAAATCGCAGATTTTAAAAGGGACTATTTTTAAGGCAAGAATATTTTTAAGGTCTCGAGGACTTTTAAAAGAATATATCTAAAGAATCAAATCGATCCCTGGGAAATAATTTTGATTTTTAAAGGAATATTTTTAACAACATACTTGGCAACAACTGTGGAGTTTTAAGGAGTGCTGCAGAAAAGATTTTTAAAGTAATACTTTTAAAGGACTCTCTGACCAGAGAGAGGCTTTTAAAAGTAATATTTTCAGTGTAAAGAATTCCTAAAGTACTCTTAGATTTACAATCTTTTCTAAGGGCCTTATTAAAGGTAAAAAAGTAGATCTACTTTCTGAGGGGATTTTTGATGTGTAAAAACTAGAAAAAGTGTCCTTGAAGACTAATTTAAGAAAGATGTGTTCTTAAAGATATCTTTTTATGGAAGAAAGGGTCCTTAAAAGCAATCTTTCTGTACCTTAAATACACCCTTTCCGAAAGAAAATAATATGGTTCCTGTAAATTATCCTTTCTGACAGAAAGAAAATGATAAAACTGTTGGTCTCCTTGAGGTAAGGACTCTCTTCATTTTTAAGGAAGAAAATATCAGAGAGCCATATTACTGAAATAAAGCCTACCTTCAGGTAGTGTTTTTTGAAAAAAATGTCCTTAAAGGCGCATTTTAAAGAAGATAGGTTCTTTAAAAGCCTACTTTTTGAAGAATGATTCCTAAATGCCAATATTTCTGGAAGAAAAACTGCCTTACCGGATAGTTGTTTAAAAACACCATTCTTTGAGGAGAGGATCCTTATAGGAAGAAAAAGTCAGAAAGTCACCTTTCCGAAATGAAGAATACTTACAGGCAAAGAGGGTCCTTGAAGGCACATTTTGTACAAGAAAGTGTCTGCAAGGGCACTCTTTTACATCAAATGGGTATTTAAATCAATCTTTTCGGAAAAAGAATCCTTTAACACTCTCTTTCTGAAAGGAAAATTTTCTAAAAAGGCTCATCTGTGAGGAGAGGGCTCTGGAGGGTGCATTTTAAGAAAGAAAAATATAAGTAAGCCCTCTTAAGATCACCCACTCTGCAGAAAGGATTTGTTAAAGTGTGCTTTCTAGCTTCTACAGTAATTGAAAATTGGTCCGTACACTATCCCTTAAAATCCTTTTAATAAGAAAACGTCCTTAAATGCACGGTTTAAAAAATGCCTTCTAAATTTACTCTTTAAAGCAAATTTAAATAAGAAAGAGACCTTGGAAGGATGTGTGAAAAGATCCCTTCGTCATTTCTATAAAAGCATGCTAAAAGCACCCCTTAATATTAAAGCAGTAAGGTACCACTGCATAGAACCCTACACCACAACACGACTAATATTTCTGTTTGCGGGAAAGTTGGTAAGCATTTTGGCAAGTTTTAGGTGTCAGCTATAATTAGGCAAATATTTTGTGAAACCAAAACGTAAAAAATTGTAAAAGCGTCGATTATCTGTCCGATTTTTTAAGGTTTAATAAGAATATTGGGATCTGAATAATGAATTATTATCCTATAACTCCCGAACCCTTTATAAAGCCCCTTGTTAGATAGTGTTTGAAATTATACCCATATCCCCCATATCAGGGTTTGAATTCAGATTTTCGTGTCAAATACCCGGTTACTAGGATCCGCCTGCCAAGAAAAAACAAATTTCCCGTAATCAGGGTAAAAAATCTACCCATAAAAAATGGAAGAACTTTTAATCACCCAAAAAAAAAAAAATTAGTTTGAGTCTTAGAGGATACTTTATAAAAGAAGAAAATCTTGCATTACCTTTTCCTATAAGGAGGACACTTTTAGCCTAAAATGTCTATTAGAAATTATCAACGAAACAATATTTTTTATACCCTCCACCTTGGAAAGGAGGGGTATATTAACTTTGCCATTCCATTTGTAACATCTTTAAATATTCGTCGTAGACCCCATAAAATATATATTCTAATCAGCATACAATTCTAAGTCGATTTAATGATGTCCGTCTGTCTGTCCGCCTGTCTGTTGAAATCACGATACAGCCCACATTACTTGACGTAGAGCACCAACATTTAGCAGAGCAATTTGTATTTTGCCTAGGATGGTAGGTATTAAAAATGAGATACATATATCGGTCCACATTTTGGGAGGTACCGTTATATGAGGACTTATAACGGTACCTCCCGACATTCGTTATTTTGATGGTTTTTAACACATTAGATCACTGACCTGTGTAAAAATTGGTAGTTGTAGGTCATAATGGGTCCTAGTTCGTGTGGCGAAACATTGTATTTATAGGTGCAGGTTTTTATATAGGCCCCCTACAACGCTACCTCCCGATATTCGGTATTTTGATAATTTTTTGCCACATTTTTGTCACGGATTTCTCTGAAAATTGGTAGTTGTAGGTCATAATGGGTCCTAGTTTGTGTGGCGAAACATGGTATGTATGGATCCACGTTTTGGTATAGTCCCCATGTAACGGTACCACCCGATATTCGTTATTTTGATGTTTTTGTAACATTTTGTACGGATTTCTCTGAAAATTGGTAGTTGTAGGTCATAATGGGTCCTAGTTCGTGGGCGAAACATTGTATATCACAATATTTCCTTTACCCTAAGGTGGAGGGTATTAAAAGTTTGGCCCGTCCGAAATTAATGTTTTTTTACTTGTTTTTAAATGCGTTTTTCCTTGAAGTGGTATCCACGTCATCCCACCCAATCCTTTCCATAACACCCTTTGACAATCCAAGCTTTGTCAATTTTCAAAAATATCCCTTTTTCGAAATATGTATTTAAATATAACTATTTCCGCACTCAACAACTGAGAATGGAATTCTGTGGGACAAAGGAATAGTTTCTGGCAACACTTGGAGCAACGCAACAGCGGAGGACACACAAAAAAAAGAAAGAACGAAACCCCAACAATAAATGTGTGGAACGTAAAAACAATTGTGTCGTCAGCAACAATGGGGAAAACACTCAGTTGTTGTTTTTGTTGTTGTTGTAGCAATGAATGTGAATATTGTTGTTGTTATTGTTGTCAGTTGAATGATGTTCAGCTAATATTACACAGCAGCAATTTTGCCTGTTGTCGTCTTAAAGTTGTTTTTTTTTTGCAAGCTAGGGAGTTGTAAACAGAAGTCAGGCAGTCAGCCCGTCACTTAGCTGGAAAGACAGCAGCGTTTTAGTTGTTGATACGTGTTTTGTATGAAAAAGAAGTTTGTTTCCAAAGGCAGCCTGCAAAGAACATTCAGAGAAATAACCAGTAAAGAAAGTCTTAAAGACGGGCGGGGCCGTCTTTACGATACCCTACACCACTTTGCTAATTTAGTAGGGCTCCACATAACAATTAAAAGTTTTTATGGGAGAATCATACACGCCATGATTAAAATTATAATTTTAAGTTCGAAAGACTAAATATGACGAAGCATTTGTATCTTTAAAATTCGGACTTGTATTGCCCATTTGGTGCACAATTAATTTGAAATCGGATAAAAATATATATAGGAGCTATAAATAAAATCTGAACCGATCTCGATAAAATTTAGCAAAGATATTTCTGAGCAGTATTTTATATATTTCCCTGAATATCGTTGTTACGGAGTGCATATTACGGTAGAGGGTAACAAAAACAACAAATCGGATGAACAATATATATGGGAGCTATAGTTATATCTGAACCAATCTTCGCCAAATTTGGCATACTAGCTTCTAGAATTAATTCGTTCGTAAGTGCCAAATTTCATCACATTTGGGTAAATATTAGACGTTTGGTGCACATTAAAAGGTAAATCGGACGAAGTTATATATGGGAGATATATCCAAATTCGAACCGATCTCGATAAAATTTAGCAAAGGTATTTCTGAGCTGTATTTGATATATTTCCCTGAAAATAGTTGTCACGGAGTGCATATTACGGCTGCGGAGGACAAAAATAACAAATCGGATGAACAATATATATGGGAGCTATAGCTATATCTGAACCTATCTTCATCAAATTTGACATACTACCTTCTAGACTTAATTCGGTCGTAAGTGCCAAATTTTATCCCATCTGGGCAAATATTACACGTTTGGTGCACAATAAAATGTAAATCGGACGAAGTTGTATATGGGAGATATATCCAAATTCGAACCGATCTCGATAAAATTTAGCAAAGGTATTTCTGAGCTGTATTTGATATATTTCCCCAAATATCATGGTTACAGAGTGCATATTACGGCTGCGGAGGACAAAAATAACAAATCGGATGAACAATATATATGGGAGCTATAGCTATATCTGAACCGATCTTCACCAAATTTGACTTACTAGCTACTAGACTTAATTCGATCTTAAGTGCCAAATTTCATCCCATTTGGGCAAATATTAGACGTTTGGTGCACAATAAAAGATAAATCGGACGAAGTTATATATGGGAGATATATCCAAATTCGAACCGATCTCGATAAAATTTAGCAAATGTATTTCTGAGCTGTATTTGATATATTTCCCTGAATATCGTTGTTATGGAGTGCATATTACGGCTGTGGGTAACAAATATAACAAATCGGATGAACAATATATATGGGAGCTATAGCTATATCCGAACCGATCTTCGCCAAATTTGACATACTAGCTTCTAGACTTAATTCGATCGTAAGTGCCAAATTTCATCCCATTTGGGCAAATATTAGACGTTTGGTGCACAATAAAAGGTAAATCGGACGAAGTTATAAATGGGAGATATATCAAAATTCGAACCGATCTCGATAAAATTTAGCAAAGGTATTTCTAAGCTGTATTTGTTAAATATTTCCCCAAATATCACGGTTACAGAGTGCATATTACGGCTGCGGAGGACTAAAATAACAAATCGGATGAACAATATATATGGGAGCTATAGCTATATCTGAACCGATCTTCGCCAAATTTGACATATTAGCTTCTAGACTTAATTCGGTCGTAAGTGCCAAATTTCATCCCATTTGGGCAAATATTAGACGTTTGATGCACAATAAAAGATAAATCGGACGAAGTTATATAAATTCGAACCGTTTTCGATAAAATTTAGCATAGGTATTTCTGAGCTGTATTTCATATATTTCCCCAAATAGTGTTGTTACAGAGTGCATATTACGGCTGCGGAGGACAAAAATAACAAATCGGATGAACAATATATATGGGAGCTATAGCTATATCTGAACCGATTTCGATGAAATTTGGTATACCTCTTTTCAGGCCTAATTTGGTTGTATGTGCAAAATTCCATACTATTCGGGCTGATATTACACGTTTGGTGCACAATCGAAGGCAAATCGGACGAAGATATATATGGGAGCTATATCTAAATTTTGACCGATTATCTCCAATTTCAATAGGGTTCGTCCTTGAGCCAAACAAATGATTTGTGCAAAATTTCATCTGGATCGGAACTGTACTTTGTTCACAAAAATACATGGACAGACGGATGGATATGCATAAATCGACTCCGAATGTGATTCTATGCAGATCATCAAAAAGAACTATGGGTCTATCTCGTTTCCTTTTGCATGTTACAAACATATGCCCAAATACATAATATCCTGACCACCTTGTGGTATAGGGTATAAAAATGGGAAAATATGAGAAGGCAGCACCCAAACATGACTGGAACAATCAGCCACACGACGACAATGATATCCCTCGGATGATGATGATGATGGTGACGACGATGTTGGTACCCCTAGTAGTTGGGGCAACAACCAAGACAAAACAATTAAAAAATATTTAAAAATAGAATACAAAAATGCACGACAGCAACAACAAATTGCCCACCATACATATGTATGAGTGTGTGTGTGTGTGTGTGGAAGACAACAAATTATGGTTGCAGCAGCAGTGGCAAAAAAGCTTATCCATAATAGCCACCAAGACTACTGCTTTGCCATTTTGGTTTGGTTTCCTTTGATGGGATTTTTTTTTTGGTATCTGTCGCCGCTTTTGTGGAAGGGCAAAAACCAAAAAAAAAGAGAACAGACATTGGAAACTATATTCGCCCAGACACACGTGTAATTTGTATGGCCAGATACGGAACATAGCTGGCCAGATCAGTAGTGGGTGGTGGTGTGGTGTGGTGTTGCATTGCAGACAAACGCTTTGGTTTGGTTTGTTGTTGTGACTGCATTTCAAATGCATGTGTATGTATGTTGGTGAATAGAACAACCCAACAACAAATACCAGGTCTAATGAATGGAACAGAAAAAACAACACTGGCAATGGTGAAAGAAACCACAACAACAGCAACAACAATAAACATTGTGGAAATGGCTTTGCAGCCGACAGCAGCAGCCTACTTAAAGGTTTATATTTTTAAATTGTTGTGGAAATCTTAAGGGCCTATTACACCACTCACACACACACACACGCACACCTTAGTGAGCACTTGTGGGTATGTGTGTGCCTGTGTGAATATTTGTGCTGTTTTGAAATTGTGCAACGTGCGACGGCATAGTTAGCGGAAACACACTGACTGGCCATAGAAATACTGCAGCGAATGCAACCAACAAAATAAATAACAACAGCAGGTGCGTCTGGCTGGAGGACTAAGTCTATGGGGGAAACTACCATTGAGGTTCGACTTTATACAAAAAATAAATATAATTTCTTGGAGAAATAGGAACTAGGAACATTTTTTGATGAAAAAGTCCCTTTGGAAAATTGACCCATAAAGGAGTTTTTGTGGAAAGAGCGGGTCTAAAAAATGTCCTTAAAACCTCTGGAGGGAAGGCTCCTTAAAATCAACTATTTTGGTCGGAAAGGAGGAAAAGAAAACTCCTTCGAGAAGCAAAATCCTTATAAGGTTAACTTCTTGTGCGTAGATGGAGAAGAACGCGTTATAAAACAAAAGCATCCGTTTTCATGAAAGTATGGCATCCATTTTTATGAAAAAATAAACATTTATGAATAAATAAAAAATAATATTTGGAAAAAAGGATCTATAAAAAGTAGAAAATAAAGTTCAGCCGCGCCGAATTTTAAGTACCCTCCACCTTAGAGTAATGGAAACACTAGAATCAATTATGACCGACAAATACCAATTTTTAGACATATTCTTGGGAAAATGTGGCAAAAATCATCAAAATACCGAATATTGGGATTTGCCGCTATATAGGGCTATACAAAAGCGTGGACCTATACATACAATATTTCGCCAATGGAGCTAGAACTCATTATGACCAACAAATTCCAATTTTTAGACAAATCCATGAAAAATTGTGACAAAAATCATCAAAATTCCGAATATCGGGAGGTATTGTTATATGGGGGCTATACCAAATCGTGGACCTACACATGCAAAGTTTCGCCACCGGAGCTAGAACCCATTATGACCAACAAATACCAATTTTCAGACAAATCCGTGAAAAAGTCTGGCAAAAATTCTGCTAAATTTTGACGCTCTACGTCAAATAATGTGGGCTGTATCGTGATTTCAACAGACAGACGGACATCGTTAAATGGTCTTAGAATTTTATGCTGATTATGAATATATATACATTATGGGGTCTACGACGAATATTAAGGGATGTTACAAACGGAATGACAAGTTAATATACCCTCCTTTCCAAGGTGAATTTTTTTTTTCGGAAAGAAAAAGACCTTGCAAGCATTCTTTTTTATACCTTCCGTCATATGGCTAGAGAGAATATATATATGATTTGATACCGTCAAAACGTGGCTCATCAAAATAACGGTTTCAGACCCTAGGTCTCTTTGGACCAAATTAGTTTTCAAGACATTTGGAGTCGATCTAGCGATGTCCATCCGTCGGTCTGGCTGGATGATCCGCAGGATAACTCTCGAAGGGAGTACTCGATTTGATCCAAACTTGATACATCGTAATATTATTGTCAAACTTATATCGAGTTCGGAGATGGGCAATATCGGTCCACTCCTTCTGGTACCTCCCACACGAAATGTCAACATTTTCAAAGAAAATAATTTACTGCACAGAGAGAGAAAGGATAATCCGATTTTGCTCCAATTTTGCAAATCCGAAGATTTGCATCAGTGCTAGGTCAGTTGCGAAAATATACAATACTGATCCACTCCATCCAGTTGTTCCGACACAGAGGGTCAAAATTTTAATAATTATAAAATGTGATGTAAGTGTCCGATTGTCTTCAAATTACACATATCACAATATTTTTACTAACCCAAGATCTGGTGTAAAGATTGAATATAACGGCCCACTCCTTCTGGTACCTCCCTCACAAAGGGTCAAAATTTTAAGTAACCATGAAGCTCATAAAACGCGAAATTAAAATCTGATTGGCAAATCTGCTTGGCAAATCTCAATATTTTTATCAACACAAGATCTGTTATAAAGATGGTAAAGATCGGTACCTGGTACCTCCCCCACAAAGGGTCACAGTTTGAATAACCTAAACGATTATAATATCCGAAATAAGCATCCGGTTCTCTTAATATTTCACACACCTCATTATTTATACTGACCCAAGGTCTGGTGTGAAGATGGAATATATCGGTCCACTCCTTCTGGTACGTCCCTCACAAAGGGTTAAATTATGAGTAACCATGAAGCTCATAAAACGAGAAATTAAAATCCGATTTCATTCAGACTTGGTACATCTCAATATTTCCATCAACACAAGATCTGTCATAAGTATGGTAGAGATCGGACCATTCCTTCTGACACCTCCCCCACAAAGGGTCAAAGTTTTGAATAGCCAAAAAGAACATATAATCCGAAATAAGCATCCGGTTCTCTTCATATTTCATATATCCCATTATTACTACTAACACAAGATCTGCTGTGAAGATGGGAGGCATCGGTTCGCTCCTTCTGGTAACTCCCCCAGAAGAGCCAAAATTTAAAATATTCATGAAGCTATTAAAACGCGAAATTAACATCCGATTCCATTCAGACTTGGTACATCTCAATTTTTCCATCAACACAATCAACACACCATCTTCTACCAGAAGATGGTATCATTTCTTCTGGTACAAGGGGTTCGAGATTTTGAAAAACAAATTTTCTTCCAATTTTACAAACACAAATATTTTTGCTAACACCAGATCTCTTGTGAAGATGATATATACCTGTGAATCCCTTCTGGTGCCTCACCAACGAAAGGATCACAATTTTCAATACTTTTAAAAAAAGGTACAAATTTGCTCTCTTTCTGTGGCAAGGAGGCTGAGAGGATCAATTTATTGGTCCCGAACTTTTCCTATTCTCCACCATTTGAAAACTGGATTTGTGGTCAAATTGGCTATCCTCAAACCCTTAAAATGAGGAAGTTTTCTTATATGATGGATATGTCCACGACGAGCATTTCTTGCGAGGACTGAACACCAAGAACCGAAATGTCAGATGTTAGAAATGTTAAATTATGATTTGTTCGAAAATTTGCCGAAAATCGGGAGATAAAATTATACTCGACCTATACCTTAATGTCGACCAATATAGCCCTTTTTCAATACCAAACATCTTTTGTTAGCTACCAACAACTATGCCAAATTTCGTTCATTTATCATTAAAACTGCAACCTCTAACGTGGCTTAGAGCTATGTACCTTTAAGGTCTCCGAATGACAAATAATAATATATCCTTCCCGTATAAAAATTCATTCTTAAAAGAATCCTTTCTTTGGAAATGATCCCCTGATGTGTAATTTCCATTTTATATTTATTTTGTGATATTGCTGAATGACTAGCAATGCGAACACTCATTGCTTGAGGCGTTTAAAGCAATAAATAATTTACAAGTTAATTGCTTTACAATTACTGTCTTAGATAGACTACCCACCCACCTACCTACCTACCGACCTACCTACCAAGTTCTCAATGGCAGCAATAATCGAATTTCTTACTCATCAAAGGTTACGGTTATTCATGAGCCCACCACATGGGGAGAGAGAGAGAGGGAGAGGGGAGAAGAAAACCCCCCTGGATGAGACACGCCTTTGAAATCGAAGAATGGAATTGTTTATCGCATTGACTGCATGACTACACGGCGACGACGACGACGACGATATGTGGAGAAACAAAGTTTTGCAGTTTTATTTTTTGTTTTGCTTCAAAAGAATCCATCCATTCATACAAAAAATATAAGTAGAGGCATTAGCTAGCTGTGGCAAACAGCCGCAGCGAGCAGGCAGCAACGTGCAATGTTTCAATGCAACTGAGAATGATGTTGTTGTTGTTACTCTTGGTCGAAATAGTGTTGGTTATTACTTTTTGAATGTCGTTGCTTTTTGTCGTCTATGTCACGGCATGGAATGATGTTACCGGAACTTAATACACCTTTTCGAATGATAAGTGTAGATTGGGTGCCGGTGTTGTGGGTTATTCAGGGAGCCAAGCCACTCAACACTCCATACTGCTGGTTGATAATACTTTTTTTACTTTTTTTCAATTTGAATGCTTGTTATTATTGTTGTTGTTTTTTCTTTTTGGAAGAAAGCAAAAAAAAAAACGAAAACGGACGGATGTTTGAAATACCATAAAAGGTATATCGTTATTATGAATGGAAATGATTTTCGTTTGGTTGTATAATATGCGTAATCATATGATCAGTTATTGTCGGGCAATTGAAATTTGAGGGGTGTTTTGTATCTATAAAAAGGTCTATTGTGGGCAGGTTGTTGCTAGAGACAATTTGTGAAGTTCGTTTCTTTAACTTCGAAATGGGCTAAGTAGTAAACTTTGTAAAACAAAGGGCCTCTGCAAAATGATGATACCATTTCTAGGTATTTAATTTTTAACATTTCTCTTCAAACAGCTTTTAGAAAATGTCCTCAATAGCATCCTTTGTTTCTATAAACGACCATTATCTAGAAATATATCATTACATGTGCATTCATTCTATATAAAGTGTACCAGAAAATTATTTAAGAAAGCGGTTATAAATCAATTGATCTTCTAGGAATGGGCTACTTGGTATCGCTGGCACCTATGTCGACATCTGAAGTCGACATCTGCCAATCCCACGGCAGCGGGTTCTACGACACCGGATTGACCCGAAACAACAACACTCCAGTTTCGGCCAGCGGCTGCCAACCCAGTGTATACATGTTCGTGTTTGTTTATTTTTCTGTTTTGGGAGCAGCACATCCCGGAATGCTTGCTCCGGATTCTTTTGGTCCGTGCCGGGCTTGAGGAAAACCCCGGACCATGGTTCTGTACGGTTTGCCAAAACACCATCCACCATAGATCAGTCTCGGTGCGATGTAATGGATGCAGAGGATGGGTGCATTTTAGAAATTGTTCCGGTTTAACCCGGTTGCGAGACTATAGCGATAGGAACTATGTTGCTTCGTGCTGCACCAACGTAGTCCCCAGTGAGTCCACGACCTCGTCGTCAACTTCCGAGTCGTCGTCGGAGTATGGAACTCCCCCGCAGTCTCCAGAACAGCAACCTTTACCGCAGCACTTAACGCCACATGTTGCTGTTCCAATTCCGGACAATGCATCGTTCTTGCAGTTCAATTGCAACGGACTCCGAGGTAAAATTGATGAGATAGTGGATTTTATGAATCGGAGGAATATCAAGATCGCAGCGGTGCAGGAAACCAAGCTCAATGAAAATTGTAGCTTACAACGTTGCAATGGTTACAACGTATTGAGGAAAGATCGCACCAGAAGTGGAGGTGGGGGATTAGCGTTCCTGATACACCATTCTGTTCAATACAGACCTATCTCGCTTGAGCTAGTCTCTAGTGACCCGTACATGGAGTGTATGGGGGTAGCAGTCAAGTGTGGTACTGCCGAGGTAGAGGTGCTTAATGTGTATATCCCGCCGGTTAATAGCTGTGAACCGCGTTACTTGCCTAATATAAGCCCACTTTTGGAAGGCAATAACCGCCTGGTACTAGGGGACTTCAATGCCCACCATGAGCTGTGGCATTCCGTCCTAGGTAATGACCAGAGGGGATCAGCGTTGGCAGAGCAGATTGACTGCTCCACATTTTGCACGGTAAACGAGGATGCCCCCACCCGAATAAGAGGAGAGTGTCACAGTTCGCCAGACTTAACCATCGTGTCACCCGGTCTGATAAATGACGTGACCTGGCAACCCGTCATTTCTCTTGGCTCAGACCATCTCCCGATAATCGTCTCCATCAGCAGATCGCCCGATTTCATAACCTCTGAACGCCGCACTTTCCTTAACCATGGGAAAGCCCACTGGCCCGAGTTCAGAGAGTTCACCAACCTTCGCTTCAGAGAACTGCCCAATCCTTCTGATGTTCGGGTAGCTGAAAGGATTTTCCGGGACATCATCAAAGCTGCAGCCGCTCGCTATATACCTGCTGGTCGAATACCCGAAGTAAGACCAAATTTCCCAGCAGAGGCAGCGGGATTAGCGAATGAGCGTGATGAGCTCCGACGTACCAACCCTACTGATCCCAGAGTCAGTGAACTGACAGTGGAAGTCAACCGGTTGGTACAGGAGCATAAGCGGAAAAAGTGGCTAGACCATCTGAAGTGTTGCAACATCGGAACCGATTTGAGTAAACTGTGGGTAACGGTAAAGTCACTCTCGAACCCTGGGAAAAAGGATGATAGGACAGCAGTCACATTTAACGACGTAACTGTGACTGATCCGAAGAGGTGCGCTGGCTGTTTTAACCGCCAATTTGTCGAGCACCCCGAGAGTGATAGGGCGAGGCGAAGAGTACTACGTCGTATAAGAGCTCTTCCCGCCGAGGATGTACCTCCACAGTTTACGATGGGTGATGTTGCGAATGTCATCCGAAACGCTAAGTCATCTAAAGCGTTGGGCCCGGACGGAATATCAATGGTAATGTTGAAGCAACTGGATACGCCGGGAGTTGAGTATTTAACCAAAGTCCTTAACTTGTCGTTAGCCACCCACATAGTTCCCGAAGCCTGGAAAATGGGCAGGGTGGTCCCGCTACTGAAGCCTGGCAAGGATGCCAGCAAAGGCGAATCATACAGGCCAATTTCGCTTTTGTCGCCAGTAGCAAAGACTCTCGAGGCCTTACTCCTCCCCAGTATCAGAGGAAGCTATTCAGTTCCTAACCATCAACACGGTTTCCGTCCACTACATAGCACTACAACAGCATTGCACGCCATATCCACACATATCAGTCGAGGACTCAACCAGAACAGGCCGTGCCACAGAACAGTAGTGGTGGCTCTCGACCTATCAAAGGCCTTTGATACGGTCAACCATGCCACGCTGTTCGAGGACGTTGAGAACACTACCCTCCGGCCAAGTTTGAAACGTTGGATAGTCAACTATATGTGTGGACGCCAGTCGTACGTGGAATTCCGGAATAAGAAGTCCAAGCCTCGTAGAGTGAAACAGGGAGTTCCCCAAGGTGGGGTGATATCTCCGGAACTGTTTAACCTCTACCTTTCCGGAATTCCGCGCCCTCCAGACGGCATCGAGATCGTAACTTATGCGGATGATTGTACGATCATGGCGTCGGGTCCTGTAGTTGATGACATATGTGTCAGGGTGAATAATTATCTCGCGGAGCTTGCCGCCTTCTTCCACGCGAGGAATATGAAAATATCCGCCACTAAATCGACGGCCACACTATTTACCACATGGACTGCGGAGATGAGAACACAGCTGAATGTGCAGGTCGAGGGGCATATAATTCCGACCACCAACTACCCCAAAATTCTTGGGGTCACATTCGATAGCATGTTCAAGTCTTCCGCGCAAGCCACAGCTATTTGCGATAAAATGAAAAGTAGGAACAAGGTCCTCAAGGCGCTAGCCGGCAGCACTTGGGGTGCGGATAAAGAAACCTTGTTGACCTCTTATAAAGCGATAGGTCGGTCTGTGGTTAGCTATGCGGCTCCAGTGTGGTCGGTGAATACAAGTGCAACGCAGTGGAAATGTATTCAGACCTGCCAGAATGCCGCCCTGAGAACTGCAACAGGGTGCCTCCTCATGACGCCTGTGGACCACTTACATGAGGAGACGAAGGTTCTTCCCTTACGTCAGCATAATCATATGCTTTCGTTGCAGTACCTGCTTGGGTGTTATCGCGGGAGTCACCCTAACCACCATATGGTGGATAGAACTCCCCCACCCAGGCGTGTCAGGAAGGACCTGCACGATCTAGAGAGAGAGGTCCAGCGATATAAGAGAGAGCCTCTAGATCATGAAGCCTATCAAGCAGGTCTGAATAGCATTCATACTGATGCAGTCACAGAGGTAGTCAATAATTACAGTATGAATGCCATACTCGGAGTCCACCCCCCATCCATTGCAGCTGAAGAACGTCGGCTGCCTAGGCAAACCAGGGTAGTTTTGGCCCAACTACGTTCAGGATGGTGCAGCCGTCTCAATTCGTATTGGGCACGAATTGATGAGGATGTGCGGAACGCCTGCCCAGCGTGTGATACAGGCCCCCACAACACGCTGCATTTGTTTAATTGTCCTGCCAAGCCTACCCAACTCCGTCCAGAGGATCTATGGCTACAGCCCATAAAGGTAGCAGAATTCCTAAACCTGGACATTGAGGAAGAACCAGATTAGTCGGAAAAAATAACAGAACGTGTAAAACTGCTACAACAACAACATCTGAAGTCCTGGCATCCTTTATCCAATAAATGGCCATTATCTAGAAATATATGCATACCCATTTCATAAAAAATGTCCCAGAAGATTCTCTAAGAAAGCATTTAAATATCAATCGTTCTTCTAGAAATCGACTACTAGCTATTGCTGCACCGATGTCGACATCTGAAATCCAAACGCATCTGTCGTGATGGTGCATTCTCCATCATTGGACTGCCTAGTCAGCAACACGTAATGTTATCTGGCTAACAGCATTCTGTACTTTTCATGGAGATTTTATTTCGGCAAACGTGGTCCTCCTTCGTAAAAATTATTTAACTACTAGCAGCCTTAATGTCGGGGTCTACAACTGTGGGCAAGTACGAGTTCTACAGCGACAAGAAATGACAGGTCAGATAAGCCTGATTTCAGATTTGATAACAATCCCTGATTTAATGCATTTTCAAAATAAAGCTTTCTTTCTGATGAAGGATATTAAAAAATTCGCCACCAAGTCGATGGCAACGATATGTCCAGCACGGATAGCCGAGTTGCGAGTCGATGGATTGTTAATTGCGAATACCAACTACCTGAAGTCCTTGGGGTCAGTACAAATCGATCGCCCATAAGATCAAAAATAGGCATATTTTTCTCAAGACTCTTGTCGGCAGCCCTTGGAGAGATGAAAACGATCTAGACCGATCTATAAGGCACTGGTGTGATCTGCCAAAATAGTTGTTACACAAGGGAAAATGATGACCTGACAAGTCAGAATAATCTCCTGACAACCGCCGAAAAAATGCTTTTAAATGACCCCAATATGGGGTGTCGAAGCCATCCAAATCCAAAGCTTGGCCAACATTCTCCTGGCGCTTTAGGAATGACATTTATAATCTAGAAATAGAGCAAAAATAGAGATCCAAAGAGAGTCCCTCGACTGGTATCCCTTCAAAGCAAGACTGATTTGTGTCCATACTGGTGTGATTAGGAAAGCAACTCGAGAATGTAGAATGAATACCTTCCCGGAGATCGGTTGGAGCATAAGAACGAAAACTGTCTCGACAAACTGGAGCATTTTAAGATCAACTGAAAGCAATATAGCACAGCTGCATTAATTCGTATTTGGCTTCTGTTAATAGACACCCTGCACCTCTTTAACTGTGCCGCAAAAACTACTCAACGAACGCCAGACGTTTTTTACAATTTAAAGCAGAAGCAAATTATTTGCAAAGATCACCTCAGTACAAGCTGCTACAGCAACAACTGAATAGTTCTGAATTGGGATGTTGTAGCCGCATTTTTATACCCTCAACCATAATATGGAGGGTATATTAAGTTTGTCATTCCGTTTGTAACACCTCGAAATATACATTTCTTGATCAGCATAAAATTCTATGTCGATTTAGTGATGTCCGTCCATCTGTCCTTCTGTGGAAATCACAGTAGCTTCCGAACGAAATGAAGTAGGTTTATAAAATTTTACTCAAAAGTATATTATGTCTGCAGGAGTTATGGTCTTGAAAATGAGTCACGTAAGACCACGTTTTGGTATAGTCCCCATATAATGGTACCTCCCAATGTTCGGTATTTTGATGGTTTTTTTTTTTCACCGGAATTCTTTCAAATTTGGTATTTGAAGTTCGTAATGGATACTACAGCCCAAAGACAGAAAATTGTCTGTGCGGGTGCACGTCTTCGTATAGCCCCCATATAAAGGTACTTCCCGATATTCGGTACTTTGATGATTTTAGCTTCATTATTCACAGAATTTTTTTTTTTTCAAGTTTCGCAATTGAGTATTGTAATGACTTATGACAAAAGTTGCCCATGCCTATATCGGCTACATTCGGAATTTTTAAAATTTTAACCGAATTTTTATTTATTTGAAAATTGTCAAATTCGTTCAAATGGTGGAGGGTATTCAAAGCTGGCCCGGCCGAACTTACAGCTTCTTTACTTGTTTGGATTGGTGGTCCTGAGCGCAAACATGTCCAGCATGTTGACCAGCAACAAGCAATTGAGCTTTGAAATTCGGCTCATTTCTCTTGGCTTAAGAGATCACTTTGTAGCTTTTTAACCTTGCACAGGAGCTACGATAAAATTCTGATGCATAAGACTGAATCCCACACGTCAGTAGATTCACATGCTTTTATTGACGAACTTGATTGGGTGCTAATGTCAGAATCATTTATCCATCACATAGAGGAAAAAGTATCCCAGACGTCTCAGATAGGAGTTAGGACCAAATATATAAGATAGATCTATGTCAAAGAGCCTAATTACATAAGTTTTAATATGATTAATGCAGTATAAATACCGTTCTTGAAGTCCACAGAACTACACAACGGTGGGTTCTAATTTGTATTGGGCATTAAATGATAATTAGGAAATTTAATTTCTTCAATTTCCCATACCCTACTCACTCCTGTAGATTTATGATGGTAACTGGAGTAGAAGAACAAATAGGGATACAATTTGTGATTGAATTAAAAGTTACCTTTTATCACACTCTTAGAACATCCTTGTCTTAAAAATTCATCCAATTTCAATATTTCAATTTGTTGCATTTTTTTTTGAAGGTAAGCCTAGAATACTACATTTCTGAAATTTAGGGACATATTACGCTGTTTGTTTTTGTTGTTTAAATTTCATTTCGGACACTCAGGTTGAAAGAAATTTCTTATTGGTAGTTTATACTTTGTAGAATCTATGATAAGTTTCGACTATGAGTTCTTCCATGGCAAAACAATTAACTATACCATGGAGTTCTTCTAAAAAGGAATATAAATAAAAGTATTATTATACATGACCATATTAATATTGTCTTCTAGTAAAAAAATTACCTTTATATCTTAAAATCTATCAAAACCCATGGTCTTAAGTTTGGGAAATTATTTTAGCTATAAATATCCAATACATATTGTAATCATGACAAAGCAAATTTGCCATTTTAGATGTTAAAATTGATTTCAGCAAATAGTTGTACCATTTTTGAAGGGTGCATTTTAAAGTTGTTTTACAATTTTCCACATGTTCTATTTAATTTAATGTTACGCCCAGCATATTTGATCCTTTCATAATTGGCATAAGCATGCAAATATTCCACTCCACGTAGCCGTTTTATTAACACGAAACACACAAAAGTTTGCAAGGATACTTTGGCAAACTTTTTGTCCGAAAGGGAAAAAATGGCCTGACTTTGTCTGATCAACTTTGCTCTGGTTTGTCAAAGAAATGCTTGACATTTATTCATCACTCTTTTACTCTCACACTCATGTATTTATTAAAGTTTTTTCCATTTTTAAAAATTTAGTATTCAAACCAACCAATACAATTTACTTTTCACAAATTAAAGTTGAAAAACTAGCCATCATCCATTTCCACATTTCCATTCCAGCCAGCAAGCAAACACAATGACAGCTGTTCAGCCGAAAGAACAAACCACAATGCAAGAGAAGAGAGCAACCAAGAGATTGAGATTTGACAAGAAAAAAAATCCAATAAGAATTTGAAGAAAGAAATATAACGCGAAACGACCATTGTTCGTTGTTGGTGTTGTTGCAACCCATGCCTCACATTTCTTGAAATCTTTAATTTGTTTTTAAATAAATATATTCATAGAAAAATCATAAACAAATGCAATTTCCTGCAACAAAATTGTTCATTGCGGCGTCTTTGTACGGCTTTTTTATACTGTTGTTCGTTCTTTCGTATTTTGTGCATTTTCTTTTTACCTTTCAGCTGTTGGTTGGTTAGTTGATTCTTTCACCTGCCTGCTGCCTGCCTTTGGCACTCGTATCGTATGACTGCAAAAACACACGCACTCACGTTTTGGATTGATTTTTTTTCTTCCGACTCTTGTCAATTATTTCCACAATATCTTGTTGGTACTTTTTCAGTTGTAATTTAATAGTTAATCATATTTCACTATTCTTTTTTTTTCTATCTTGGAAAAAATTTTCCTTGCTCACACACGCACACCAGTGAACGAACACTCACACTTTATGCAGCAGCAGCACTCCACACAGCCCGAACGAAACGGCACACACAAGAGGAAAGGCGTACTTTGACAAATGGCCAACAATTTTCTTTCTCTTAAACAATACTATTTTCTGCTTAATTTTTTATGAATTTTACAACAATATTATGGCGTACGCCTCTCTAGCTTTCTTTGAAGTTACACACAATATCACTTGTCACTTTTTAGCATTATTATTTAATTTTTATTAAGCAGAATTATCATTCACCGATGTTTTCTGTACGAAATGTACAAATTTAAAAGCGTTCCATGACGAATGAGACATCGAAGAATGGCTGATGAAAATGAATAACAAAATGAAAGGCGATTGTGAGATAACGAAGTTGCCGCGTTTCTCCAGTTAACGGCGTTCATTTTGATATGGAGAACGATTGATAACGAATTAGTGTTGTCGATAACGGAAATCGAAAGAGAGAATCGGTTGTTTATTGAAAACCTAATAAAAAGCAAAAAAGTATGTAAAATAATAAAAAATGAATAATAATTATATGTTACACGACTTAAATTTGTTACTTCAGTTATGATAATTCAGATTGTTGACTCTGTATGGAGAAGGTTCTGAAGGAATGCGCCAATATTGTCCATTTCGTATCGGACTTAAATAAATATGATATAAATATTTTATATTTCATCTAATACATATAAAAATGGGCAAAATTACAAAAAAACGAACATTTATATAAAATTTTATGGGAAATCATAAATTCCATATTCATTTCCTGTTTCTTGTTGAGAGAAATTTTTAGATTTCAAAAGCTAAAATGTAAGCAAAAAAGTTGTGTAGATTAGCTGACGTGTTTCGCAAGTTATGACAGAAAATTGTGACCCTTTGTGGGCGAGGTACCAGAAGGAGTGGACCGATATTGCCTATTTCCGAACTCGATCAAAGTTTGATAATAATATTACGATATACCAGGTTTGGACCCAATCAGATGTTCCCTTTGAGAGAAATTGTGCGCACCAGCCAGACAGACGGACGGACGGACATCGCGAAATTGACACCAAATGTCCCGAAAATATTTTGTTTTTCTTTTTCAAAACAATAAATACATATACAAGATTGGCAGAAGTCGGGCACTCTTAGAAAAAAAATTTTAGTTAGCTGGCAGCTCTACCTTACCTTTTTATTGTACCATGAATATACTTTCTTTAGTATGGTGCAGGGAATAAAAATCAGATACGGTAACGTGTTTTCTATTCAGTCAAGTTTGATATGGTGTATTATACAAAATGCAAAACTGGATTTTGTTCAATTAAAATATATTATTTATACCATTTTTCCAAAGTAAAAGTAAGAAGGTAAAATCATTTCAAATAAGACTATCCATCTCTGATTACTGTGTATGCAATGGATTTATAAATATAAATTTTGGTTTCCTTTATAATATTACTGACAGTTGAAACACATTTTTATATTAAAATTAATTGAATTGTCTATTCCATTAAAATCGTGTCAAGCGACTCGTTTTGATAAAATATGTACAATGTAAACATAGTCCTTATCGATTTACCTCCGTTGAACGATAACAGGTCCGTTATGTTTTGTTATCGACAAAGATAACGGCGTCAATAGTTTACATCTTGCCTTTGTTCATCTTGTGGTAGAAATACAACACTGTGTGTTGTGTATCAATCACAATAAGTCAGCGTCAATTAGAATTTTTGGTGGGATATCGTAAACAATGTAATTTACTGTTTTACCAGGAAATAAACGTTAATAAAATAATAAATATGTGTAATTCAATTTAAAAGACATGTGGAATGTTAAAAGTTGAACCGTGAAGTAAATTAAATAACGCGAATTATGCAGAAAAATATGTTGAGAGAAATGGCTGTTGGCTTGATAAACGTTTCTGCCACTGAGCTATTGTGAATGATGACTTTTCAAGAAGCGTTATTTTTTCTGCTTTTAAAATGGTGGACAAGTAATACAATGAAGAATTCTGAAGATATTCGAAGAGAAATGAGTATATGAAGAAATCTAGTAAGTTATAAGTAGAAAAACAATAAGATATTCTATAGATAAAATAATAGATTTTTTTTGTAGATAGAAGATGAGCAGTAAGGTGCGACGACAAACCGTGATTGTGAGCATTCAAAAAAGGTAATTAAGCAGTTAAATAAGGATTTTTTACAAATATTTTTCAAGGATTTGTACAAATGAAAGATTTGTTACAGAATATTTTTCCATAACTAGAATCGCGACAAGTCCTTGATTTTTCAAATGCAATCAACATACTAATTAGAACTCACGTTCTTATAAGTTGAACTAAGATTCTTTATGGGAGAACTAAGATCCCAATGGGAAACGGGGGAAAATTACTGCACAGAAAGAAAGGCTAATCCGATTTTCCTCCAACTTGGAAAATCCTAATATTTGCATCAGTGCTAGGTTAGGAATGGACAATATCGGTCCATTCCATCAAGTGTCTCCCCCACAAAGGGTCAAAATTTTGAATAAATTTAACTTTCCGATTGTCTTAACTAATTTATATTGTCTTCAAATTACCCACGTCACAATATTTTTATTAACCCAAGGTGTGGTGTGAAGATGGGTTATAATGGTCTACTGTTTCTGGTACCTCCTTCACAAAGGGTCAAAATTTTGAATACCATGAAGCTCATAAAATGCGAAATTAACAACCGATTCCATTTAGACTTGGTATCATCTCAATATTTCCATCAAGACGAGGCCTGTTATAAAAATGCTAGAGATCGGACCATTTCCTCTGGTACCATCCACACATAGGCTTCCAGATTTTGAAAAACAAAACACTCAAATAAAAAGAAAAAAGCATCCAACTCTCTTCAACTTTCACACATCCAAATGTTTTTGCTAACGTAAGAGCTGTGAAGATGATATATATCTGCGAACCCCTTCTGGTACCTCACCCGCAAATGGTTGCAATTTCCAATACTTATATCTGCCATAATTTGTGAAATAAGTCAGCGATTCTTTACAACTTTAGCTATATCTAAATATTTCTCTCAACCAGAAACCTTGAGATGAATATGAAATTTATGATTCCGCATTGGATACAAATGTTCGATTTTTTGTAATTTTGCCCATACCAATATTGTAATCTGTATTAGATGAAATATGAAAATGTAATACTTGGGTCGACTATATCGGTTACCTCACGCATATTTGAATAGTTCTAAAAAATTATCACTTTATATGAGATATATAAAGTGAAGGAAGATGTCGATATAGTCCAAACCTGGCACATCGCAATAAATATATCACATTTATTTAGGTCCGACACGAAATGGACAATATTGGCCCATTCCTTCCGAACCTACTCCATAGAGGGTCAACAATTTGAATTATCATAACACAAGGGTATACATTCGTGGGCAAAACCGACTGATACATTTTAATTTGTTATTTATTTTTTTCCTGAAAATTGTATTTTTTTTTCAAATAGCTTAAATTTTCCAAAAATATGTAGTTATTTGTTTAGTAATAATTAAATTCTTTGATTTTTTTCACAAAAAAACCCTAATAGTCCCAAGACTTAAAACACAAACATTGCCTGCGTTAAATACAAAAGACTTAAGACACGAACATGTATCCAGCAATGAACTCTCATTAGGAGTTTGCTCTGAGAGAGGGAGAGATGTGAAAGAGAAGAAAGGTAAACACAATTCACTCACACATCTTTCCAAGTAGTTGTATGAATTTTTTGCAAGTTCATTAATGAGTGTGTGAGTGTTTGAATCATTGACGTTGTTGTTGTTGTTTTTGTTAAATAAACTGAACGCACAGTTATTTTTGTGATTTTTTGCTGTTGATTATTTTTGTTAAAAAGTGAAATTCTTCTTTTGCTTTTATTCTGTTTGGCTGGCATTTAGTGTTTGTTTGTTAAGTCTTACACAAAATAAAGGCACAATAACACACATACAGATAGACTTACAGACTGACAAACATAAAATAATAATAAACGGTGGCCACGAAATTAGGTCTCGGCTACTTACTATGCAACATGTGACAGAGCGAATGGACAGACAGACGGACAAGTTAAACGCAATATTTTATGCGAGACAACATCAAACTAGAAGGCTTAACAACAACAACAAAAAGGCACAACAACAACATTTTAAACGTTTTTTATTTCGTTGCTTTGGAGGCCTATTTTTGGTCTGGCTTTGATTTTGGCCTATAACAGTTCTACACAACCAATCAACCAGCCAGCCAACCTGTTCCACGGTCAAGTATGTCAAGCCAAGTAAACGAAACATGTAACTCTTTATTTTCTTTCCCCTCTTTCTTTCATGTTTTATGCATTTCCAACATTGAAACCAATTTAGAACTTAACCAAGTCTATTCAAAATGCCAATGCATGCCGCCGCCATGCCTGCGGACTGTCAAGCAGAGAACGTGTTGTGTTTCGTTCATGTTTTTTTTTATTTTTTTTTTTTGGGCAGAAGGCATGCGGAATGGCCACAGAGCACATGAAGACCTAAAAAATTGGTGTCATCATGATTTATGCTTACGCACAAGAGCGACCGACCGACCGACTACTACAACCTGTTCCAACCATCCATTCAGCCGGACTTTGGAAAAACAGAAGACGCACGAAAGTGCTACGCATTTTTTTAATGGCAAGTGTTTGGAGCTGGGCTACTTTATATTTTTAACAAGGAACGTTACTCTGTCGCATAGATTGAATTCTGATTTGGACAACAAAAAATTGACCCATTTTCGAGAGGGAGAAAGAGAGAAACACGAGGGTGACCAAAACAAACGATATCAGGCAATCAGGGGTACCAGAAAAAAAGTTCTTTTTATTTACAAAATAGAACAAATCAGGTCAACAGAAGAGACCCTTCAGGTCATCTGCTGTTCAGAAGAGGACCCACCTTTATTGAAAATTTTAAAATGGCCATAACTCCTTAAATATTGAGTTTACAGCGTTTTTAGCTTTTATTTGTGATCACTTTTATAGGCATGAATTATTGAGAATTTTAAAATGGCCATAACTCCTTAAATATTGAGTTTACAGCGTTTTTAGCTTTTATTTGTGATCACTTTTATAGGCATGAATTATTGAGAATTTTAAAATGGCCATAACTCCTTAAATATTGAGTTTACAGCGTTTTTAGCTATTATTTGTGATCACTTTTTTGACCATGAATTATTGAGAATTTTAAAATGGCCATAACTCCTTAAATATTGAGTTTACAGCGTTTTTAGCTATTATTTGTGATCACTTTTATAGGCATGAATTATTGAGAATTTTAAAATGGCCATAACTCCTTAAATATTGAGTTTACAGCGATTTTAGCTATTATTTGTGATCACTTTTTGAAGCATGAATTATTGAGAATTTTAAAATGGCCATAACTCCTTAAATATTGAGTTTACAGCGATTTTAGCTATTATTTGTGATCACTTTTTGAAGCATGAATTATTGAGAATTTTAAAATGGCCATAACTCCTTAAATATTGTGTTTACAGCGATTTTAGCTATTATTTGTGATCACTTTTTGAAGCATGAATTATTGAGAATTTTAAAATGGCCATAACTCCTTAAATATTGAGTTTACAGCGATTTTAGCTATTATTTGTGATCACTTTTATAGGCATGAATTATTGAGAATTTTAAAATGGCCATAACTCCTTAAATATTGAGTTTACAGCGTTTTTAGCTATTGTTTGTGATCACTTTTTTGAGCATGAATTATTGAGAATTTTAAAATGACCATAACTCCTTAAATATTGAGTTTACAGCGATTTTAGCTATTATTTGTGATCACTTTTATAGGCATGAATTATTGAGAATTTTAAAATGGCCATAACTTTTTAAATATTGAGTTTACAGCGATTTTAGCTATTATTTGTGATCACTTTTTGAAGCATGAATTATTGAGAATTTTAAAATGGCCATAACTCCTTAAATATTGAGTTTACAGCGTTTTTAGCTATTGTTTGTGATCACTTTTTTGAGCATGAATTATTGAGAATTTTAAAATGGCCATAACTTCTTAAATATTGAGTTTACAGCGATTTTAGCTATTATTTGTGATCACTTTTTTGAGCATGAATTATTGAGAATTTTAAAATGGCCATAACTCCTTAAATATTGAGTTTACAGCGATTTTAGCTATTATTTGTGATCACTTTTTGAAGCATGAATTATTGAGAATTTTAAAATGGCCATAACTCCTTAAATATTGAGTTTACAGCGATTTTAGCTATTATTTGTGATCACTTTTTTGAGCATGAATTATTTAGAATTTTAAAATGGCCATAACTCCTTAAATATTGAGTTTACAGCGTTATTTGTGATCACTTTTTGAAGCATGAATTATTGAGAATTTTAAAATGGCCATAACTCCTTAAATATTGAGTTTACAGCGATTTTAGCTATTATTTGTGATCACTTTTTTGAGCATGAATTATTGAGAATTTTAAAATGGCCATAACTCCTTAAATATTCAGTTTAAAGCGATTTTAGCTATTATTTGTGATAACTTTTTGAAGCATAAATTATTGAGAATTTTAAAATGGCCATAACTCCTTAAATATTGAGTTTACAGCGATTTTAGCTATTATTTGTGATCACTTTTATAGGCATGAATTATTGAGAATTTTAACGCCATAACTCCTTAAATATTGAGTTGACAGCGATTTTAGCTATTATTTGTGATCACTTTTATAGGCATGAATTATTGAGAATTTTAAAATGGCCATAACTCCTTAAATATTGAGTTTACAGCGATTTTAGCTATTATTTGTGATAACTTTTTGAAGCATAAATTATTGAGAATTTTAAAATGGCCATAACTCCTTAAATATTGAGTTTACAGCGATTTTAGCTATTATTTGTGATCACTTTTATAGGCATGAATTATTGAGAATTTTAACGCCATAACTCCTTAAATATTGAGTTGACAGCGATTTTAGCTATTATTTGTGATCACTTTTATAGGCATGAATTATTGAGAATTTTAAAATGGCCATAACTCCTTAAATATTGAGTTTACAGCGATTTTAGCTATTATTTGTGATCACTTTTATAGGCATGAATTATTGAGAATTTTAACGCCATAACTCCTTAAATATTGAGTTGACAGCGATTTTAGCTATTATTTGTGATCACTTTTATAGGCATGAATTATTGAGAATTTTAAAATGGCCATAACTCCTTAAATATTGAGTTTACAGCGATTTTAGCTATTATTTGTGATCACTTTTTTGAGCATGAATTATTGAGAATTTTAAAATGGCCATAACTCCTTAAATATTGAGTTTACAGCGATTTTAGCTATTATTTGTGATCACTTTTATAGGCATGAATTATTGAGAATTTTAACGCCATAACTCCTTAAATATTGAGTTGACAGCGATTTTAGCTATTATTTGTGATCACTTTTATAGGCATGAATTATTGAGAATTTTAAAATGGCCATAACTCCTTAAATATTGAGTTTACAGCGATTTTAGCTATTATTTGTGATAACTTTTTGAAGCATAAATTATTGAGAATTTTAAAATGGCCATAACTCCTTAAATATTGAGTTTACAGCGATTTTAGCTATTATTTGTGATCACTTTTATAGGCATGAATTATTGAGAATTTTAACGCCATAACTCCTTAAATATTGAGTTGACAGCGATTTTAGCTATTATTTGTGATCACTTTTATAGGCATGAATTATTGAGAATTTTAAAATGGCCATAACTCCTTAAATATTGAGTTTACAGCGATTTTAGCTATTATTTGTGATCACTTTTATAGGCATGAATTATTGAGAATTTTAAAATGGCCATAACTCCTTAAATATTGAGTTTACAGCGATTTTAGCTATTATTTGTGATCACTTTTATAGGCATGAATTATTGAGAATTTTAAAATGGCCATAACTCCTTAAATATTGAGTTTACAGCGATTTTAGCTATTATTTGTGATCACTTTTTTGAGCTTGAATTATTGAGAATTTTAAAATGGCCATAACTCCTTATATATTGAGTTTACAACGTTTTTAGCTATTATTTGTGATCACTTTTTTGACCTTGAATTATTGAGAATTTTAAAATGGCCATAACTCCTTATATATTGAGTTTACAACGTTTTTAGCTATTATTTGTGATCACTTTTTTGACCTTGAATTATTGAGAATTTTAAAATGGCCATAACTCCTTATATATTGAGTTTACAACGTTTTTAGCTATTATTTGTGATCACTTTTTTGAGCTTGAATTATTGAGAATTTTAAAATGGCCATAACTCCTTAAATATTGAGTTTATTGTGATCACTTTTTTGAGCTTGAATTATTGAGAATTTTAAAATGGCCATAGCTCCTTAAATATTGAGTTTACAGCGTTTTTAGCTATTATTTGTGATCACTTTTTTGACCATGAATTATTGAGAATTTTAAAATGGCCATAACTCCTTAAATATTGAGTTTACAGCGTTTTTAGCTATTATTTGTAATCACTTTTTTGAGCATGAATTATTGAGAATTTTAAAATGACCATAACTCCTTAAATATTGAGTTTACAGCGTTTTTAGCTATTATTTGTGATTACTTTTATAGGCATGAATTATTGAGAATTTTAAAATGGCCATAACTCCTTAAATATTGAGTTTACAGCGATTTTAGCTATTATTTGTGATCACTTTTATAGGCATGAATTATTGAGAATTTTAAAATGGCCATAACTCCTTAAATATTGAGTTTACAGCGTTTTTAGCTATTGTTTGTGATCACTTTTTTGAGCATGAATTATTGAGAATTTTAAAATGACCATAACTCCTTAAATATTGAGTTTACAGCGTTTTTAGCTATTGTTTGTGATCACTTTTTTGAGCATGAATTATTGAGAATTTTAAAATGGCCATAACTCCTTAAATATTGAGTTTACAGCGATTTTAGCTATTATTTGTGATCACTTTTATAGGCATGAATTATTGAGAATTTTAAAATGGCCATAACTCCTTAAATATTGAGTTTACAGCGTTTTTAGCTATTGTTTGTGATCACTTTTTTGAGCATGAATTATTGAGAATTTTAAAATGGCCATAACTCCTTAAATATTGAGTTTACAGCGATTTTAGCTATTATTTGTGATCACTTTTTGAAGCATGAATTATTGAGAATTTTAAAATGGCCATAACTCCTTAAATATTGAGTTTACAGCGATTTTAGCTATTATTTGTGATCACTTTTTTGAGCATGAATTATTTAGAATTTTAAAATGGCCATAACTCCTTAAATATTGAGTTTACAGCGTTATTTGTGATCACTTTTTGAAGCATGAATTATTGAGAATTTTAAAATGGCCATAACTCCTTAAATATTGAGTTTACAGCGATTTTAGCTATTATTTGTGATCACTTTTTTGAGCATGAATTATTGAGAATTTTAAAATGGCCATAACTCCTTAAATATTGAGTTTAAAGCGATTTTAGCTATTATTTGTGATAACTTTTTGAAGCATAAATTATTGAGAATTTTAAAATGGCCATAACTCCTTAAATATTGAGTTTACAGCGATTTTAGCTATTATTTGTGATCACTTTTTTGAGCTTGAATTATTGAGAATTTTAAAATGGCCATAACTCCTTATATATTGAGTTTACAACGTTTTTAGCTATTATTTGTGATCACTTTTTTGACCTTGAATTATTGAGAATTTTAAAATGGCCATAACTCCTTATATATTGAGTTTACAACGTTTTTAGCTATTATTTGTGATCACTTTTTTGACCTTGAATTATTGAGAATTTTAAAATGGCCATAACTCCTTATATATTGAGTTTACAACGTTTTTAGCTATTATTTGTGATCACTTTTTTGAGCTTGAATTATTGAGAATTTTAAAATGGCCATAACTCCTTAAATATTGAGTTTATTGTGATCACTTTTTTGAGCTTGAATTATTGAGAATTTTAAAATGGCCATAGCTCCTTAAATATTGAGTTTACAGCGATTTTAGCTATTATTTGTGATCACTTTTACAGGCATGAATTATTGAGAAATTTAAAATGGCCATAACTCCTTAAATATTGAGTTTACAGCGATTTTAGCTATTATTTGTGATCACTTTTTGAAGATTGAATTATTGAGAATTTTAAAATGGCCATAACTCCTTAAATATTGAGTTTATTGTGATCACTTTTTTGAGCTTGAATTATTGAGAATTTTAAAATGGCCATAACTCCTTAAATATTGAGTTTACAGCGATTTTAGCTATTATTTGTGATCACTTTTTGAAGCATGAATTATTGAGAATTTTAAAATGGCCATAACTCCTTAAATATTGAGTTTACAGCGATTTTAGCTATTATTTGTGATCACTTTTTGAAGCATGAATTATTGAGAATTTTAAAATGGCCATAACTCCTTAAATATTGAGTTTACAGCGATTTTAGCTATTATTTGTGATCACTTTTATGGGCATGAATTATTGAGAATTTTAAAATGGCCATAACTCCTTAAATATTGAGTTTATAGCGATTTTAGCTATTATTTGTGATCACTTTTATGGGCATGAATTATTGAGAATTTTAAAATGGCCATAACTCCTTAAATATTGAGTTTACAGCGTTTTTAGCTATTATTTGTGATCACTTTTATAGGCATGAATTATTGAGAATTTTAAAATGGCCATAACTCCTTAAATATTGAGTTTACAGCGATTTTAGCTATTATTTGTGATCACTTTTATAGGCATGAATTATTGAGAATTTTAAAATGGCCATAACTCCTTAAATATTGAGTTTACAGCGATTTTAGCTATTATTTGTGATCACTTTTTTGAGCATGAGTTATTGAGAATTTTAACATGGCCATAACTCCTTAAATATTGTGTTTACAGCGATTTTAGCTATTATTTGTGATCACTTTTATAGGCATGAATTATTGAGAATTTTAAAATGGCCATAACTCCTTAAATATTGAGTTTACAGCGATTTTAGCTATTATTTGTGATCACTTTTTTGAGCATGAGTTATTGAGAATTTTAAAATGGCCATAACTCCTTAAATATTGTGTTTACAGCGATTTTAGCTATTATTTGTGATCACTTTTATAGGCATGAATTATTGAGAATTTTAAAATGGCCATAACTCCTTAAATATTGAGTTTACAGCGATTTTAGCTATTATTTGTGATCACTTATTTGAGCATGAGTTATTGAGAATTTTAAAATGGCCATAACTCCTTAAATATTGTGTTTACAGCGATTTTAGCTATTATTTGTGATCACTTTTATAGGCATGAATTATTGAGAATTTTAAAATGGCCATAACTCCTTAAATATTGAGTTTACAGCGATTTTAGCTATTATTTGTGATCACTTTTATAGGCATGAATTATTGAGAATTTTAAAATGGCCATAACTCCTTAAATATTGAGTTTACAGCGATTTTAGCTATTATTTGTGATCACTTTTATAGGCATGAATTATTGAGAATTTTAAAATGGCCATAACTCCTTAAATATTGAGTTTACAGCGATTTTAGCTATTATTTGTGATCACTTTTTTGAGCATGAGTTATTGAGAATTTTAAAATGGCCATAACTCCTTAAATATTGAGCTTACAGCGATTTTAGCTATTATTTGTGATCACTTTTTTGAGCATGAGTTATTGAGAATTTTAAAATGGCCATAACTCCTTAAATATTGTGTTTACAGTGATTTTAGCTATTATTTGTGATCACTTTTATAGGCATGAATTATTGAGAATTTTAAAATGGCCATAACTCCTTAAATATTGAGTTTACAGCGATTTTAGCTATTATTTGTGATCACTTTTTTGAGCATGAGTTATTGAGAATTTTAAAATGGCCATAACTCCTTAAATATTGTGTTTACAGCGATTTTAGCTATTATTTGTGATCACTTTTATAGGCATGAATTATTGAGAATTTTAAAATGGCCATAACTCCTTAAATATTGAGTTTACAGCGATTTTAGCTATTATTTGTGATCACTTTTTTGAGCATGAGTTATTGAGAATTTTAAAATGGCCATAACTCCTTAAATATTGAGTTTACAGCGATTTTAGCTATTATTTGTGATCACTTTTATAGGCATGAATTATTGAGAATCTTAAAATGGCCATAACTCCTTAAATATTGAGTTTACAGCGATTTTAGCTATTATTTGTGATCACTTTTTGAGCATGAGTTATTGAGAATTTTAAAATGGCCATAACTCCTTAAATATTGTGTTTACAGCGATTTTAGCTATTATTTGTGATCACTTTTATAGGCATGAATTATTGAGAATTTTAAAATGGCCATAACTCCTTAAATATTGAGTTTACAGCGATTTTAGCTATTATTTGTGATCACTTTTTTGAGCATGAGTTATTGAGAATTTTAAAATGGCCATAACTCCTTAAATATTGAGTTTACAGCGATTTTAGCTATTATTTGTGATCACTTTTATGGGCATGAATTATTGAGAATTTTAAAATGGTCATAACTCCTTAAATATTGAGTTTACAGCGTTTTTAGCTATTATTTGTGATCACTTTTTGAAGCATGAATTATTGAGAATTTTAAAATGGTCATAACTCCTTAAATATTGAGTTTACAGCGTTTTTAGCTATTATTTGTGATCACTTTTTGAAGCATGAATTATTGAGAATTTTAAAATGGCCATAACTCCTTAAATATTGAGTTTACAGCGATTTTAGCTATTATTTGTGATCACTTTTTTGAGCATGAGTTATTGAGAATTTTAAAATGGCCATAACTCCTTAAATATTGAGTTTACAGCGATTTTAGCTATTATTTGTGATAACTTTTTTGAGCATGAGTTATTGAGAATTTTAAAATGGCCATAACTCCTTAAATATTGAGTTTACAGCGATTTTAGCTATTATTTGTGATCACTTTTATAGGCATGAATTATTGAGAATCTTAAAATGGCCATAACTCCTTAAATATTGAGTTTACAGCGATTTTAGCTATTATTTGTGATCACTTTTTTGAGCATGAGTTATTGAGAATTTTAAAATGGCCATAACTCCTTAAATATTGTGTTTACAGCGATTTTAGCTATTATTTGTGATCACTTTTATAGGCATGAATTATTGAGAATTTTAAAATGGCCATAACTCCTTAAATATTGAGTTTACAGCGATTTTAGCTATTATTTGTGATCACTTTTTTGAGCATGAGTTATTGAGAATTTTAAAATGGCCATAACTCCTTAAATATTGAGTTTACAGCGATTTTAGCTATTATTTGTGATCACTTTTATAGGCATGAATTATTGAGAATCTTAAAATGGCCATAACTCCTTAAATATTGAGTTTACAGCGATTTTAGCTATTATTTGTGATCACTTTTTTGAGCATGAGTTATTGAGAATTTTAAAATGGCCATAACTCCTTAAATATTGAGTTTACAGCGTTTTTAGCTATTATTTGTGATCACTTTTATAGGCATGAATTATTGAGAATTTTAAAATGGCCATAACTCCTTAAATATTGAGTTTACAGCGATTTTAGCTATTATTTGTGATCACTTTTTGAAGCATGAATAATTGAGAATTTTAAAATGGCCATAACTCCTTAAATGTTGAGTTTACAGCGATTTTAGCTATTATTTGTGATCACTTTTATAGGCATGAATTATTGAGAATTTTAAAATGGCCATAACTCCTTAAATATTGAGTTTACAGCGATTTTAGCTATTATTTGTGATCACTTTTATAGGCATGAATTATTGAGAATTTTAAAAAGGCCATAACTCCTTAAATATTGACTTTACAGCGATTTAGCTATTATTTGTGATCACTTTTATAGGCATGAATTATTGAGAATTTTAAAATGGCCATAACTCCTTAAATATTGAGTTTACAGCGATTTTAGCTATTATTTGTGATCACTTTTATAGGCATGAATTATTGAGAATTTTAAAATGGCCATAACTCCTTAAATGTTGAGTTTACAGCGATTTTAGCTATTATTTGTGATCACTTTTATAGGCATGAATTATTGAGAATTTTAAAATGGCCATAACTCCTTAATATTGAGTTTACAGCGATTTTAGCTATTATTTGTGATCACTTTTATAGGCATGAATTATTGAGAATTTTAAAAAGGCCATAACTCCTTAAATATTGACATTACAGCGATTTTAGCTATTATTTGTGATCACTTTTATAGGCATGAATTATTGAGAATTTTAAAATGGCCATAACTCCTTAAATATTGAGTTTACAGCGATTTTAGCTATTATTTGTGATCACTTTTTGAAGCATGAATAATTGAGAATTTTAAAATGGCCATAACTCCTTAAATATTGAGTTTACAGCGATTTTAGCTATTATTTGTGATCACTTTTATAGGCATGAATTATTGAGAATTTTAAAATGGCCATAACTCCTTAAATATTGAGTTTACAGCGATTTTAGCTATTATTTGTGATCACTTTTTGAAGCATGAATAATTGAGAATTTTAAAATGGCCATAACTCCTTAAATATTGAGTTTACAGCGATTTTAGCTATTATTTGTGATCACTTTTATAGGCATGAATTATTGAGAATTTTAAAAAGGCCATAACTCCTTAAATATTGACATTACAGCGATTTTAGCTATTATTTGTGATCACTTTTATAGGCATGAATTATTGAGAATTTTAAAATGGCCATAACTCCTTAAATATTGAGTTTACAGCGATTTTAGCTATTATTTGTGATCACTTTTTGAAGCATGAATAATTGAGAATTTTAAAATGGCCATAACTCCTTAAATATTGAGTTTACAGCGATTTTAGCTATTATTTGTGATCACTTTTATAGGCATGAATTATTGAGAATTTTAAAATGGCCATAACTCCTTAAATATTGAGTTTACAGCGATTTTAGCTATTATTTGTGATCACTTTTTGAAGCATGAATAATTGAGAATTTTAAAATGGCCATAACTCCTTAAATATTGAGTTTACAGCGATTTTAGCTATTATTTGTGATCACTTTTATAGGCATGAATTATTGAGAATTTTAAAATGGCCATAACTCCTTAAATATTGAGTTTACAGCGATTTTAGCTATTATTTGTGATTACTTTTATAGGCATGAATTATTGAGAATTTTAAAATGGCCATAACTCCTTAAATATTGAGTTTACAGCGATTTTAGCTATTATTTGTGATCACTTTTATAGGCATGAATTATTGAGAATTTTAAAATGGCCATAACTCCTTAAATATTGAGTTTACAGCGATTTTAGCTATTATTTGTGATCACTTTTTGAAGCATGAATAATTGAGAATTTTAAAATGGCCATAACTCCTTAAATATTGAGTTTACAGCGATTTTAGCTATTATTTGTGATCACTTTTATAGGCATGAATTATTGAGAATTTTAAAAAGGCCATAACTCCTTAAATATTGAGTTTACAGCGATTTTAGCTATTATTTGTGATCACTTTTATAGGCATGAATTATTGAGAATTTTAAAATGGCCATAACTCCTTAAATATTGAGTTTACAGCGATTTTAGCTATTATTGTGATCACTTTTTGAAGCATGAATTATTGAGAATTTTAAAATGGCCATAACTCCTTAAATATTGAGTTTACAGCGATTTTAGCTATTATTTGTGATCACTTTTATAGGCATGAATTATTGAGAATTTTAAAATGGCCATAACTCCTTAAATATTGAGTTTACAGCGATTTTAGCTATTATTTGTGATCACTTTTATAGGCATGAATTATTGAGAATTTTAAAATGGCCATAACTCCTTAAATATTGAGTTTACAGCGATTTTAGCTATTATTTGTGATCACTTTTATAGGCATGAATTATTGAGAATTTTAAAATGGCCATAACTCCTTAAATATTGAGTTTACAGCGATTTTAGCTATTATTTGTGATCACTTTTTGAAGCATGAATTATTGAGAATTTTAAAATGGCCATAACTCCTTAAATATTGAGTTTACAGCGATTTTAGCTATTATTTGTGATTACTTTTATAGGCATGAATTATTGAGAATTTTAAAATGGCCATAACTCCTTAAATATTGAGTTTACAGCGATTTTAGCTATTATTTGTGATCACTTTTATAGGCATGAATTATTGAGAATTTTAAAATGGCCATAACTCCTTAAATATTGAGTTTACAGCGATTTTAGCTATTATTTGTGATCACTTTTGAAGCATGAATAATTGAGAATTTTAAAATGGCCATAACTCCTTAAATATTGAGTTTACAGCGATTTTAGCTATTATTTGTGATCACTTTTATAGGCATGAATTATTGAGAATTTTAAAATGGCCATAACTCCTTAAATATTGAGTTTACAGCGATTTTAGCTATTATTTGTGATTACTTTTATAGGCATGAATTATTGAGAATTTTAAAATGGCCATAACTCCTTAAATATTGAGTTTACAGCGATTTTAGCTATTATTTGTGATCACTTTTATAGGCATGAATTATTGAGAATTTTAAAATGGCCATAACTCCTTAAATATTGAGTTTACAGCGATTTTAGCTATTATTTGTGATCACTTTTTGAAGCATGAATAATTGAGAATTTTAAAATGGCCATAACTCCTTAAATATTGAGTTTACAGCGATTTTAGCTATTATTTGTGATCACTTTTATAGGCATGAATTATTGAGAATTTTAAAATGGCCATAACTCCTTAAATATTGAGTTTACAGCGATTTTAGCTATTATTTGTGATCACTTTTTGAAGCATGAATAATTGAGAATTTTAAAATGGCCATAACTCCTTAAATATTGAGTTTACAGCGATTTTAGCTATTATTTGTGATCACTTTTATAGGCATGAATTATTGAGAATTTTAAAAAGGCCATAACTCCTTAAATATTGACTTTACAGCGATTTTAGCTATTATTTGTGATCACTTTTATAGGCATGAATTATTGAGAATTTTAAAATGGCCATAACTCCTTAAATATTGAGTTTACAGCGATTTTAGCTATTATTTGTGATCACTTTTATAGGCATGAATTATTGAGAATTTTAAAATGGCCATAACTCCTTAAATATTGAGTTTACAGCGTTTTTAGCTATTATTTATGATCACTTGTATAGGCATGAATTATTGAGAATTTTAAAATGGCCATAACTCCTTAAATATTGAGTTTACATCGATTTTAGCTATTATTTGTGATCACTTTTATAGGCATGAATTATTGAGAATTTTAAAATGGTCATAACTCCTTAAATATTGAGTTTACAGCGTTTTTAGCTATTATTTGTGATCACTTTTATAGGCATGAATTATTGAGAATTTTAAAATGGCCATAACTCCTTAAATATTGAGTTTACAGCGATTTTAGCTATTATTTGTGATCACTTTTATAGGCATGAATTATTGAGAATTTTAAAATGGCCATAACTCCTTAAATATTGAGTTTACAGCGATTTTAGCTATTATTTGTGATCACTTTATAGGCATGAATTATTGAGAATTTTAAAATGGCCATAACTCCTTAAATATTGAGTTTACAGCGATTTTAGCTATTATTTGTGATCACTTTTTGAAGCATGAATATTGAGAATTTTAAAATGGCCATAACTCCTTAAATATTGAGTTTACAGCGATTTTAGCTATTATTTGTGATCACTTTTTGAAGCATGAATAATTGAGAATTTTAAAATGGCCATAACTCCTTAAATATTGAGTTTACAGCGATTTTAGCTATTATTTGTGATCACTTTTATAGGCATGAATTATTGAGAATTTTAAAAAGGCCATAACTCCTTAAATATTGACTTTACAGCGATTTTAGCTATTATTTGTGATCACTTTTATAGGCATGAATTATTGAGAATTTTAAAATGGCCATAACTCCTTAAATATTGAGTTTACAGCGATTTTAGCTATTATTTGTGATCACTTTTTGAAGCATGAATAATTAGAATTTTAAAATGGCCATAACTCCTTAAATATTGAGTTTACAGCGATTTTAGCTATTATTTGTGATCACTTTTATAGGCATGAATTATTGAGAATTTTAAAAAGGCCATAACTCCTTAAATATTGAGTTTACAGCGATTTTAGCTATTATTTGTGATCACTTTTATAGGCATGAATTATTGAGAATTTTAAAATGGCCATAACTCCTTAAATATTGAGTTTACAGCGATTTTAGCTATTATTTGTGATCACTTTTTGAAGCATGAATAATTGAGAATTTTAAAATGGCCATAACTCCTTAAATATTGAGTTTACAGCGATTTTAGCTATTATTTGTGATCACTTTTTGAAGCATGAATAATTGAGAATTTTAAAATGGCCATAACTCCTTAAATATTGAGTTTACAGCGATTTTAGCTATTATTTGTGATCACTTTTTGAAGCATGAATAATTGAGAATTTTAAAATGGCCATAACTCCTTAAATATTGAGTTTACAGCGATTTTAGCTATTATTTGTGATCACTTTTTGAAGCATGAATAATTGAGAATTTTAAAATGGCCATAACTCCTTAAATATTGAGTTTACAGCGATTTTAGCTATTATTTGTGATCACTTTTTGAAGCATGAATAATTGAGAATTTTAAAATGGCCATAACTCCTTAAATATTGAGTTTACAGCGATTTTAGCTATTATTTGTGATCACTTTTTGAAGCATGAATAATTGAGAATTTTAAAATGGCCATAACTCCTTAAATATTGAGTTACAGCGATTTTAGCTATTATTTGTGATCACTTTTATAGGCATGAATTATTGAGAATTTTAAAATGGCCATAACTCCTTAAATATTGAGTTTACAGCGATTTTAGCTATTATTTGTGATCACTTTTTGAAGCATGAATAATTGAGAATTTTAAAATGGCCATAACTCCTTAAATATTGAGTTTACAGCGATTTTAGCTATTATTTGTGATCACTTTTATAGGCATGAATTATTGAGAATTTTAAAAAGGCCATAACTCCTTAAATATTGACTTTACAGCGATTTTAGCTATTATTTGTGATCACTTTTATAGGCATGAATTATTGAGAATTTTAAAATGGCCATAACTCCTTAAATATTGAGTTTACAGCGATTTTAGCTATTATTTGTGATCACTTTTATAGGCATGAATTATTGAGAATTTTAAAATGGCCATAACTCCTTAAATATTGAGTTTACAGCGTTTTTAGCTATTATTTATGATCACTTTTATAGGCATGAATTATTGAGAATTTTAAAATGGCCATAACTCCTTAAATATTGAGTTTACATCGATTTTAGCTATTATTTGTGATCACTTTTATAGGCATGAATTATTGAGAATTTTAAAATGGTCATAACTCCTTAAATATTGAGTTTACAGCGTTTTTAGCTATTATTTGTGATCACTTTTATAGGCATGAATTATTGAGAATTTTAAAATGGCCATAACTCCTTAAATATTGAGTTTACAGCGATTTTAGCTATTATTTGTGATCACTTTTATAGGCATGAATTATTGAGAATTTTAAAATGGCCATAACTCCTTAAATATTGAGTTTACAGCGATTTTAGCTATTATTTGTGATCACTTTTATAGGCATGAATTATTGAGAATTTTAAAATGGCCATAACTCCTTAAATATTGAGTTTACAGCGATTTTAGCTATTATTTGTGATCACTTTTTGAAGCATGAATAATTGAGAATTTTAAAATGGCCATAACTCCTTAAATATTGAGTTTACAGCGATTTTAGCTATTATTTGTGATCACTTTTTGAAGCATGAATAATTGAGAATTTTAAAATGGCCATAACTCCTTAAATATTGAGTTTACAGCGATTTTAGCTATTATTTGTGATCACTTTTATAGGCATGAATTATTGAGAATTTTAAAAGGCCATAACTCCTTAATATTGACTTTACAGCGATTTTAGCTATTATTTGTGATCACTTTTATAGGCATGAATTATTGAGAATTTTAAAATGGCCATAACTCCTTAAATATTGAGTTTACAGCGATTTTAGCTATTATTTGTGATCACTTTTTGAAGCATGAATAATTTAGAATTTTAAAATGGCCATAACTCCTTAAATATTGAGTTTACAGCGATTTTAGCTATTATTTGTGATCACTTTTATAGGCATGAATTATTGAGAATTTTAAAAGGCCATAACTCCTTAATATTGAGTTTACAGCGATTTTAGCTATTATTTGTGATCACTTTTATAGGCCTGAATTATTGAGAATTTTAAAATGGCCATAACTCCTTAAATATTGAGTTTACAGCGATTTTAGCTATTATTTGTGATCACTTTTTGAAGCATGAATAATTGAGAATTTTAAAATGGCCATAACTCCTTAAATATTGAGTTTACAGCGATTTTAGCTATTATTTGTGATCACTTTTTGAAGCATGAATAATTGAGAATTTTAAAATGGCCATACTCCTTAAATATTGAGTTTACAGCGATTTTAGCTATTATTTGTGATCACTTTTGAAGCATGAATAATTGAGAATTTTAAAATGGCCATAACTCCTTAAATATTGAGTTTACAGCGATTTTAGCTATTATTTGTGATCACTTTTTGAAGCATGAATAATTGAGAATTTTAAAATGGCCATAACTCCTTAAATATTGAGTGTTTACAGCGATTTTAGCTATTATTTGTGATCACTTTTATAGGCATGAATTATTGAGAATTTTAAAATGGCCATAACTCCTTAAATATTGACTTTACAGGCGATTTAGCTATTATTGTGATCACTTTATAGGCACTGAATATATGAGAATTTTAAAATGGCCATAACTCCTTAAATATTGAGTTTACAGCGATTTTAGCTATTATTTGTGATCACTTTTGAAGCATGAATATTGAGAATTTTAAAAATGGCCATAACTCCTTAAATATTGAGTTTACAGCGATTTAGCTATTATTGTGATCACTTTTTGAAGCATGAATAATTGAGAATTTAAAATGGCCATAACTCCTTAAATATTGAGTTTACAGCGATTTTAGCTATTATTTGTGATCACTTTTTTGAAGCATGAATAATTGAGAATTTTAAAATGGCCATAACTCCTTAAATATTGAGTTTACAGCGATTTTAGCTATTATTTGTGATCACTTTTATAGGCATGAATTATTGAGAATTTTAAAAAGGCCATAATTCCTTAAATATTGACTTTACAGCGATTTTAGCTATTATTTGTGATCACTTTATAGGCATGAATTATTGAGAATTTTAAAATGGCCTAAACTCCTTAAATATTGAGTTTACAGCGATTTTAGCTATTATTTGTGATCACTTTTTGAAGCATGAATAATTGAGAATTTTAAAATGGCCATAACTCCTTAATATTGAGTTTACAGCGATTTTAGCTATTATTTGTGATCACTTTTTGAAGCATGAATAATTGAGAATTTTAAAATGGCCATAACTCCTTAAATATTGAGTTTACAGCGATTTTAGCTATTATTTGTGATCACTTTTATAGGCATGAATTATTGAGAATTTTAAATGGCCATAACTCCTTAAATATTGACTTTACAGCGATTTTAGCTATTATTTGTGATCACTTTTATAGGCATGAATTATTGAGAATTTTAAAATGGCCATAACTCCTTAAATATTGAGTTTACAGCGATTTTTAGCTATTATTTGTGATCACTTTTTTGAAGCATGAATAATTGAGAATTTTAAATGGCCATAAACTCCTTAAATATTGAGTTTACAGCGATTTAGCTATTATTTGTGATCACTTTTTGAAGCATGGAATAATTGAGACTTTAAAATGGCCATAACTCCTTAAATATTGAGTTTACAGCGATTTTAGCTATTATTTGTGATCACTTTTATAGGCATGAATTATTGAGAATTTTAAAATGGCCATAACTCCTTAAATATGACTTTACAGCGATTTTAGCTATTATTTGTGATCACTTTTATAGGCATGAATTATTGAGAATTTTAAAATGGCCATAACTCCTTAAATATTGAGTTTCAGCGATTTTAGCTATTATTGTGATCACTTTTTGAAGCATGAATAATTGAGAATTTTAAAATGGCCATAACTCCTTAAATATTGGTTTACAGCGATTTTAGCTATTATTTGTGATCACTTTTTGAAGCATGAATAATTGAGAATTTTAAAATGGCCATACCTCCTTAAATATGAGTTTACAGCGATTTTAGCTATTATTTGTGATCACTTTTTGAAGCATGAATATTGAGAATTTTTAAATGGCCATAACTCCTTAAATATGAGTTTACAGCGATTTTAGCTATTATTTGTGATCACTTTTATAGGCATGAATTATTGAGAATTTAAAAATGGCCATAACTCCTTAAATATTGAGTTTACAGCGATTAGCTATATTTGTGATCACTTTTTAAGCATGAATTATTGAGAATTTAAAATGGCCATAACTCCTTAAATATTGAGTTTACAGCGATTTTAGCTATTATTGTGATCACTTTTGAAGCATGAATTATGAGAATTTTAAAATGGCCATAACTCCTTAAATATTGAGTTACAGCGATTTTAGCTATATTTGTGATCACTTTTTTGAAGCATGAATTATTGAGAATTTTAAATGGCCATAACTTTA